>NC_051039.1:3043496-3340996 GCF_904848185.1 Acanthopagrus latus | reverse complement strand
ACACTCTCTGTTTCTGCCAGCAAGTGTATTAACTTATTACAGAGAGAGACGGTTGATATTTATGCACAAACTGCAAAGTTTCAAAACGGCTGCAGACCAAAAGGAGAATAACTTAGTGGAATGACCCTTTAAGCGTTAAAACTGCTCAAACATCATTGTCTCGGTCCCCCTGGGGCCCAGTTCGGCCCTCGAGACGAGGAAGCCTTCTGATTGATCTGCCGTTGTGGAAAGTCCTTCTCAAAGAAATCAACAATCCAGCAGCACTGAACTACTTCAACAAATCGTCTACGGTCTTGTGTACGCAACGGAGAGAGACGAGGAAGGTCTAATTTATATGGCCAATAAAAAAAATGACTCATACATGTAAATCATCACAAACTATAACACCATTACGTCACATCTGTACATTATGACCTGTTGTACCCTAACACAATAACATTACCTCACGCTCTCTCTCCACACAAACACAACAAACACAACCTTAACCAATAAAACATTCTGGAGTGAGCACGTCACTAATAATAATCACTAATAATAATCACTAATAATAATCACTAGTCGTGGTTGTTTGCAGACACCCAGAGCTGTATACGATAACACAGCTACCAGTACCAAGGACATGCCATGGAGGGAAATGAGCTAAAAAGTCTGACTTCCTGGTAAGTTTTGTAAATACGTCTCAGCACAGCATATCGATCAGAACTCCATTCAGAGAATTAGCATTTTAACAGTTGTTGGCCTGAGTTCAGGCCTTTACAACGCGGCATTATGATGTCGTCATTTCGGCATCATTCTGACGCTTTTATTATGTTCAGACCACAGAGAAATGTCGTCATTTTGGGATTATACTGATGTTGTTCACTGTTATTTATTTACCTTTACTTGCGCAAAAAGGTGCAATTAATTTAAAACCCCGCGATCGAACTTATGTGAGTGATGTAACGTCAGTATTAGTCCCAGTGTCTCAAACCCTCATGCTTTATTTATTAGAATCTCTAAATCAGGTGTGCATGTAAGTTTTTAATGCCCACACACCTCCCTGTCGTCTAGTTCCTGATACATTTCAAGACAAGTATTCATTATTTTTAAGCACCAAAGGAAACAAAGAAAAACTCCACAATGCCGCAAAATTGCTCACTCGCACAAAACCACTGGTCCCAATGTTCCCAGTTAAATGTTGCATCCGTTCCCACTGTGGTGAAGAACTTGAGTACACAAAAAAATCTGTCTACACACCACAAGCCCAAACCTCCACACAGCTACACACACCTATTTAAATAAGCTCCTGTCCAAGACACCCTGTGAAAAATGTCCTTGTGTACCAGTTTGCTCGTCTGTGTGTGTGTGTGTGTGTGTGTGTGTGTGTGTGTGTGTGTGTGTGTGTGCGTTCACCCGAGTGTGTTTGCGAGTGCGTTTTCAGCTGATGAGGCATTTTGGCGTGGAGCTGAGGCTGTGCTTTAGGGGAGCCGAGCCTGATGAGGGGGGAGATTTTAAATCACACCAAATGAAGCTTTATCAAATAAATGAAACTGTGTAGCACTCGACTCAGCAAGAGTCAGTTCCTTTATGGGAGTGACGCAAGCACTCCCTCTCTCTCTCTCTCTCTCTCTCTCTCTCTCTTTCCCTCCCTCCATCCTGCTTCACAAACATGCAGAGCTGAGAAATAGCATGAAAAACAGGTACAGACGCCGTCGAATATGAGAATGAGAGACGAGACAAATGTGTAAAAAACAGTCGATGTAGAGAGACATTTTGGAGATTAAGCACAAGATGAAGCTAAGACGCAGCCGCCAGACTTCTTCCATCTGCGGCGAGTTGAGTTGAACATTGTGTTTTAGTGTGATGACAGATCACAGCTGGGTGTGGTCACAAGTGTAACACCACCACGCCAAGCTGAAGCCACCTGCGATCTGAGTAAGTAAGTAACGCAATCGCAAAGAACGTGTCGCTCTCGTTTGTTGTTACCTTTTTTTATCATCAGTTCACACAACACTGCTGGAGGATTACCACCAACTTCTGTGACAGGTTCTGGATTATTTAATCGTGTATCAACAACAAAAAAGTCCAAATTTCATTTTTAAATATCGTGATTATCATCAATACTAGTATATAAACACCTCTGGTCTGTAGTGAGTGCAGATCTAGTTCCATTATATTCAAGAGAAGATGGCTGATATCTCGAAAGCTCAACAACCAACAACAATCTAGACGGAAAACAACACTTCTTGTTTTTATTTTAGACGACCTGCCCCTTTAATGAACATACACAACCCTGGTTAGTAGGAAGCTGTGGCTCTGAAGGTGTCAGGTTACAGTGCCTGTTGCTGAACACCTGTATTAATCTGACTCTAAGTTACTGCGAGCGAGCCAGTGATTGCGATCGGCCAACACGAGCGCGACTTCGGCGCTCGGCCTGAACCAACACGACGCCTCATTGCTTTTATTTCATTTCAAGTGTGTGTTTTCTGGCTGTTGGGCAACAACCCCAGTTTTCCCTCCACCTGCCTATAAAGTTTCATCTTCCTCTCTCTCCGTCTCTCAGGTTAAACGCTCCTCAGCGTCGCTCCACGCGCTTCCCTCTTCTCCGTTCTCATTCAGCCATCTTGCCTCCTCTCCTGCTCTACCTCCACTTCCTTTTCCTTCTCCCTCCCCATCCTGCTCCACTCTTCTCCTCCATGAACCGCTATATATAGACATGTGAAAGATAAAAGGGTGCGTCTCCAGCTCCCTCCCTCCCTCCCTCTCTTTCCCCTGACCCCAGCTCTTTTTGATTTGTGGAAGAAGCTTGTTTTTTTTTTTTTTTTTTTTTTTGCCGAATATCTGCTGTGCCACTTCACATGCTGGTAATGAGACCTGCATAGATTCACTCTCTTCCTTCTGTAGCACACAAACACACACACACACACACACACACACACACACACACACACACACACACACACACACACAGAACCGTCCATCACTCCCTCCTCTCTCACTGGGCCGAACCATTGTGGCCACCATTTTTAAAACTGAATGGAAGCTGCAGCTGCACACAAACACACAAGTAAAAACACACATGCAAAAGGTACAACACACACACACACACACACACACACACACAGCAACACTTGCAGCATCTGCTATGATGCAACTCAAGGAAAGAGTCTCATCTCTGGGGTGTGACAGCTGTGTACACACACACACACACACACACACACACACACACACACACACACACACACACACACACACACACATATATATCATAACACACACTGTATGACTGTTGAACCAGCTCAGATCTTGGCTTCAGTCGGGCTTCATGGATCAAACCGCCCACTTCACAACGACAGACTGTCACAACAGAGTTTTATGAAAATTTCATCAAGTAACACTGAAGTCGTCCTTCTTCTATTTTAAAAATCGCAGTCGTCTCCTGGGTTATTAAATGTGTCGGCTGGTTTACCGGAAGCAGAGGATGAAAAAAAGTTTATTTGCTTGTTGTGACTTTTTTGTGTGTGTTTGTTCATTTTCTCTCAGATTTTTCATATCCTGACTCATATTTTTCTTCCATCGCTAAAAAAAATTGTCTTCAGGATGTTTAATTATCTCCAGTTTTCTCCTGAGCTTTGACGAAATTAGATTACATTAGACAAGATTGTAATTACATCCATGGGTGAATTTGACGTGTCCTCATCTGAAAAAAGTGACCACACAGCTCCACAATGAAAGCAGCTTATCATGACCCACAATTGAGTTTCTTGTTCGACGGTGCCCTCTAGTGGCTGTAGTGATTATAACAGCTGCAAAAGAGGAAGTAATGAGTCTGTACAGCGAACTAGTTCACATTCATAATGAAACATGATTCTTACGTAGTTATTTTAACCCAAACCACAATGTTTTCCTAAACCTAACCAAGTAGTTTTAGTGCCTAAACCAAACAGCGCGTGGGGTGGATGCTGCAATATCATGTTTGCTTTAAGAACTTTGATAGGTTATTTAGGGAATCACTGGCAATCGATCTACTCAGCCGTGTTGGTATGAAGATCAGCTGGAACTGGATAATTTGGGAAGGAAATCTATAGTGTGCTGCAAAAAGACAACATCAGTCCAATATGAGCACAAAGATTTAAAGAAAATATAACAATCTGAGGATGTGCAGCAAGCACTACAGCTCTACACAGGGATCATCTCCACTTTTTCAACTTTCTTATAGAACTCCCAGCAGCCACCACTGCTCCGCTGATCTTCGCTCTGCCCGGGCAGCTTCTTTTGTGGGTCATCCGTCATCTGGAGTCCTGTTCTATTTTAACAATCCAGTGAATTATTAAATGTGGCGGCTGGTGAATTCACCGGCTGCAGAGGACAAAAAAAAATAAAAAAATAATAGTATTGGGCTTTTCTGCGATGACGACTTTTTGTTTATCCTCATATCCTGAATCTTGTTGTTTTTGGAATTTGTTGTTCCGTTCACCAGAGGAGCGATCTAACTAAAAGGAGTCGGCTTTATCTCATTAAATTCAAACTGAATCCCCCAAATCCATCCTTCATCTTAAAACTTATATTTAAAGTAAGCAGCTCCACTTCTAACTCATCTCATCCAGCCACAGGCATCACATCTCTCCACCATCTTTCCCTCCATCTCTCTCTCATACTATCCAAATCTAAGACCTCTCTCTCTCTCTTTCCTCTTAATCTGAACCACTTGTGCCGGAAGATACCTCTCTACCGTTATTTTTCCATCTCCTGAATCCCTCTTTTTCCATCCTTTTCTCTCTCTTTCTTCCTCTGCCTCCATCATGCAGCCTTCACTCTGGCAGGCCCGGCGGCTGACACATCAGCATCTTCTCAGCCGGGATGGGAAGAAGCGAAAGAAGAGGAAGAAGAGGAAGTGAGGAGAATAAAAAAGAGTGAGCGAAAGACAAAATTGGTAGAAATGAGAAGAAGGAAGTCGAATAAAAGAAGATGGGATGGGTGAAGGGTTAAATATAGAGGAGAGAAGCAGGGAGAAAGAAAAAAGTGGGGAAGGGAAAGAGAAGGGAAGAAGAGAGAGGAGGGAGGAAGGAGGGAGGGAGATAAAGGGTAAAGAAAAAATGAGACGGCTATCGAGAAAGCAAAGGAGGGAATGATGGATGGATGCCGATGGACAGAGCAGACCACCAGATGGAGGGAAAGATGGAGCGGTGCAGGCAGAGAGAAAAGGGAGGAAGGTGGACGTGAGGAGGAAGAGATGGAGGGAGTGATGGGGTGAGGGAAAGGTGGAAGAGGAAGATGTGAGAAAAAAGATGGATGGACAGACGGACGGACAGACGGAGGAAGAGGAGGGGGAATTGCAGTATTTTTATCATTCTGAGTGAGTGGGCTCCATAAAAAGTAGGTTACTGTCAGCAGACAAGGAGCGGCTCAGACACACACACACACACACACACACACACACACACGTACCATCTCCATTTTAGTTCTGCTGAAGCAGCTGCAATGTGTGTGTGCATGAATGTGTGTGTGTGAGTGTGTGAGCCTGGAGCATGCTCAGTGAGCCACCGGCTGGTTCCAACATGAAAATACCACGTGGATCGTCTAAATGGCAGCAGAGCGTCTCTCTCGCCCTCCACGGCTTCTCATCAGGGATCAGCGATGGGGTTCTTCCGACGTTACGTTCTCGACTGCAGATATACAAACCAGTGTTTTGATAAAACGGTGATTTTTAGACATGTTTCTCACTAATACAGCCGCTTCTCATCCAGAATGTGTCTGATAGAAAAGTTGCAAAAGGCGCTGGTGGAATCATGGATACTACAGTGATAGTTCAAGGAGCTTTCTGCTCTTTTATCTCTTTCTCAATCATCCAAGAAGCCACCAAGGGCCAACTAGTGCCGATGGAGCAACAATTAGAGCTACAGATGCTCACCGACGGCCCCGACATTAGCCGACATGACTGTTGAATGAATGCTGACCACTGAAGGAAGCAGATGTTGTGTTGGCTTCACTGAAAAAAGGAGCTGGTGGAGTCATGGATGCTATAGCGACACGTTTCTTTTTCTGTTTTTCTTCTCATGCACTGATTCGATCAGCTAATGAGCCAATCTGAGTGATTTCTCTCGCTGACAAGCTCCGTTGCCGATGCTACTTTCTCAATCGTCCAAAAAGCCGCTGCCAAGGGCCAACAGGGCGAGATAATGCAAAAAGTTAGAGCGACAGAAGCTCACCGGCGGCTCCATGACACTGGCCGACGGAACCAGTAAAAGGATGTTAATCGCTGAGGGAAGGAGATGTTGTGGCGGCTTCATCGAAAAAAGGCAAAAGATAAAGAGAAAAGTCATATCTCCCGTTCTGTTCTCGTCTCTCATCAGACTTACAACTTGTTGCTTGTGTTGTCCCCAACCTGCTCTGAATAGTCGCAGGTAACTTTGGATGGAAAAGTATTCAAGAGTGAAGAAGACATCGCCTCCGTGTCACATTAAGCTAAGCAGCTAAGATTCGCCAGAACTAGATAATCTCACATTTATTGGAAATGTAATTGTTTGATCTTGCTCTCACACATTAGTGAGAGTTTGGACATTAAACAGAGAAACACTGATGCTGATGTCTGACTTGACAATCAAACAATCATGTCTACCTTCACTTGATACTGTGATATCCTGCATTTCCCACAATGCCTTTCAACCAACACCATATAGATACATTATTCTGGATGGGAATGCTTCTGATCACATGACACGACCGTCGTTGCTGCACGTGAATATCAGACGCTGAGCGTAAAATATTTCTTCTGCTGAACTTTCCTTCCTTCTTTTTTACTGATTAAATAATCTTCATGTCTCAGAAGAGAGTCGAGGTAACATTTAATCAATCACAGTTCAAATCTACATCACCACGTCTCAGACATCATAAACACACACACACACACACACACACACACACACAAACACACATGCAGTACATGGGTTAATGTTCTGTCCTACGGGTCAGCCGGGTTGAGTCAAAGTCAATGAGGTGTGATGGAATGTCAATGGAGAGTCGGTCGGAGAAATCAGCATCCAACACAGTCAGACACACACACACACACACACACACACACACACACACACACACACACACACACACACACACACACACCAACACACACAAGGCTGATGCGTGAAGAGGTGGGCTAACTAACATCCCACGGCGTCCTGCTAGCTCAGCAGCCGTAAAACTGTCAAGAGAACTGATGACCGAGTATTCTGTCTTCTCTCTGGCGCACGCACACACACACACACACACACACACACACACACACACACACACGCACACACACACACACACACACAAACACACACACACAAAACATTCACCTTAGCCACAAATCTCTGAACATCCCCTCCTCCCCTGTCACTTGCTGAACACACGTACACACACACATGTACACACACACACACACACACACGCTCACATTTTCCCGTGAACTCTGCAGGAGATGATGAACGCTCTCAGGACGGAGGAGCTGCCGTGCTGCACGTTTACAACATGCATTCAGCCGACGGCGTCCAGACATAAATCAGAGCGCCACACAATATTTTTAACGACGGGTTCAAAAGTATTAGAGGCAGTAAAAGTATTCTGAGGCCGAGTCAGTGAAATCCAGGGGGCAGAAAGTGGCCAGTGGCCAATCGGTCAATTCTATCATTCTGTCATTCACATGCATACAGTGTGGGATCATGGGAGTTGTTGTCTTTGTTGTTAAAGCACAGCTGCTGCTGCTGATGACGATCTCAAGCAGGAATCAGGTTCACTGACAGGATAATGATTCAAAGTCGACTTGCCGACTTCCTTCCTCACTCTCGTACGTGTATCATCGTCGTGTCATCTGAAGTTACAGCGACACACACTAACCCTTATTCTTAAAAAATAGGAGATAATCTTCCAGGGTTGACTCTCAGGACTCTTTTGGGACAGTTTTTGCCCAAGGAGTAGTTGGATAAGATCACGCCACAACTTCTGGAGCATGTAAGGAGTCACTCATTCAAGGTTTTATTTTCAGTTTATTAGCAGTTAAAACAACAACAACGATCTGATTGGTCACGGAAGTAACAGGCCACAACGTGCACAGATCTGCTGTAGTTTGGAAACAGGAGAAGAGAACGATTTGTGTATAAAAAAAATAGACTTTAAAGATCTAAAATTGTAAAATAGCAACGTTCAGAGACTTATGTGTAATGTGACATATCAACGTCTTTGCAGAATCTAAAAGCTTGAAATTAAACTACAAATGTGTCACTGTTTGAGACGATGGTTGACAATAATGCAAAACAGAATTTGGAGTTTAAAATCAAGACTTAGACACTGATGTTGTCACAAAACCTGTGTGGATCATCTGAACACGAATGAAACACTTCAGCTGAACTATGTAAGCCTTTCTTAAAGAATCAGGTCAGTAGATGGATTATAGGGCTCCATGTAAACACAGTCGCTGTTTGGATGTGTCGCTCTCTGCTCTGCAGCTTTTAGCTGATAAAGAGTTTTTTTTTCTTTTTTTCTGGAGAACAATCCTGCCGCTAAGCGCTTTTACTCGATCCCAATTCAATCCGACTACACGTGTAAGAACGGCAGCTCGTCGGAGGATCCGTGTGTGCATGACGCTCCGATCGATGTGATCCGGTTACGCTCGGCGGTCCGAGGCAGACGGAGGTTACACAGCGTGGATACATGTTACTAGCAGTACTTCTTCTACTGTTACTAGTTTGATTTCACACATTCTCAGCCGCTTTCTTGCGCGCCGCTTTGTTGACTCACACATCCATCACATGACTTCTCCTTCCCTTCCTCCTCTGAGCATCTCTCTGCTCCTCTTCCTCATTCGTCACAGTCACTTAGATACAAGCAACTTCTTACAACGCTTACAGCTTATATCCTGCATACTGTACTGCCTGCATCCCCGAGCTGGTGTATAGATAATGAGTACACTCGTGCGTGTGTGTGTGTGTGTGTGCATCATGATTGGCTGATAAATGATGAATGTCCAGGAAATGAGGAGTTCAGCAGTGAGGAGAAGCAAACACATGACATCAGCAGCTTCTACATTAGTCACCAAATCACATCTGCAGAACGGAGCACTATCCCATTATTTAGTACACTTTAGTACACACAAGTGCATGCACACACACACACACACACACACACACACACACACACACACACACACGTACACTGCCTTTAATACACAAGCAAGTGTATGTATGAAACACACACAACGTACATGTAGAGCTGGAAAAAAACCAGCAAGCCATCGCTACAGAGTACTAAATATGTATATGCGTGTGTGTGTGAGTGTGTGAGTGTGTGTGTGTGTGTATGTGTGTGTGTGTGCGCGCATTTGTTAGGGGGGTGTATTGGAAGACAAGGGTGGTTGTGCCCGTGCTGCTGTGGTGACTCATCAACCCAGTGAATCACACACAGAGATCTGATTTAGAAACAGACTGCATCCACCTGACTGCTGCTTCCACCGGCAAACACACACACACACACACACACACACACACACACACACACACACACACACACACACACTCCCACACAGACACATTTATGCATACTCATAATCAGACGTGTAAAACATACACCCACAGACACTTAATCCACGCACACTGGTGAAGACGGATATTCGATGTTTACCCGGCTGAAATTATCTCTGTCCTACATCTAATGCTCAGCATCTGCACGCAGCAACGTCACATGTTTCACTGCTGCAAACAATCTAAACGACTTCATTCCAATCATTTAAACAGTGATGGTGTAGTTAAAGGAAGACTAAAACACTCGGCTGAAACAAACACTAATAACGGTCGCTCATGTTAGAAGCCCCTTTACGACCACCGTGACTGAGGGCAGAGAGGAGCCGGCGTCGACTGTGAGCAATTAAAAAACAACACATGCGATGTGTGAAATATTATATCTGGAAATCAACACCAATCTCTCAAGTCTCTTAGCAGTCATGGCGGAAATCATTTTAATATAATTATAATAAGTCATCCAGAGGTTGATGAGGGGAAGTCAAACCATCCAGCAGCTTAAGATGTTAAAATTCAGAGTTTTTCTGGCTCTGACATTAGTGGCAAAACAAACCAAGAATCTCTAAACACTTTGGCATAAAAGTGTCCACAGCTTCAATCACTAAGGTTGTAATCCATGACCCTAAAATGTGGATATGTATCATTTCAATCAGCAACAAATGTTTCTATTTTAAACTCAAACCTGTTGATGAACTCTACAAAAAATAAAACTTAAAAATCAAAATGTATTCTTCATATTTTTTAATGAAGGGAAACTGAAACATGGAGGCACGAGACTAACAAAAGCAGGTGGAGTTGTGAAAAATCTTTCCACCAGCTTCACATCGGTCGCTGATTCACTCCAAAAATAAAGTTTGGCTGCAACTAACGAATATTTTTCCTTGATCAGTTAATCTAATAATCGCTGCAGCTCATTCATCCTTTGGTTCTCAGTAGAAACAGTGATATGTTGAGCTGTTTGCTTGTAATGGCGTCTGCTTCTGTTTTTTTTTTCTGGTTCTGCAAGGTTTAATATTGTATTTTTATTGTAAAAAAAAAAAAACCCTTTCCTACAAACAAAATCCCTCTTAGGATTCATCCATGTTAAAACCTGAGGCTGAATAGCGCCTGCAGATAAAAGTCGCGGCTAGACTTAAAAACCTTTTAATAAGGAGACGACAGCCGGTTATTCTGCCTCCTTGTCCTCCTTTAACACTAAATCCGTATTACACTGTGGATAAGTCTGCGGCAGAAAAGGAAGCCTAACTTTAGCTCGCCTTGCCCGTCCCCGATGATTTTGACTTCGGCTTCAAGGGGATTTTGCAGCGAACGGGATCTCCACGCAACTAAAAAACCTTTCAATTACCAGGTGAGCTCAGAGTGCCGAACACCTGTCTGCCTCTCCGGCAGCGTCAGAGAGGAGGAGACGAGTGCGAGGATGTGTGGTTCAAATAATTAGCCCAATACCAGAATCCCCTGTCGCCAAATAGTTAATTAAAAGCTCGCCCAGTGTGTGTGTGTGTGTGTGTGTGTGTGTGTGTGTGTGTGTGTGTGTGTGTGTGTGTGTGTCCAGAGGATTAAAGACTGTAATTATAATTATGTCCTCTCCTCTCTGTCTGCTTTTTTTTCTCCACCTTCTCCTAACACATACTCTCTTGGTAGTTTTACATACACACAGATTTTCTCTCCACACACACACACACACACACACACACACACACACTCTCTCTCTCTCCCTCATTCTGGACCACCGTGGTGGAAATCAGCGGTGGTTTTCTTCCAATTCTTCATGCCAGATTCTGAATAGTCACATTAACAGAAGGCGAGGTCTCCCTGTCACTGCAATGAGTCAAGTTCTTTCTTTTTCTTTTTTTTTCTGTCTACGGCTTTTCACTGCTCATGTTCTGAGTCGACTACTAAAAAGACATAAATGTGTTAATGGATGCCGGTTTAAACGGATTTATACTTATTTTAGAATTTAGAGTTACTGGTGACGTAAAAACATCTGGAATTTCAGAAACCCCTCGAATGTCGACTTGTCGAAAAAGAGTCAATATCATGAGGTCTGAAGCTTCTAATGTGACAAGAATAATTTTAAAAAGGTCCAGTTTGTAGGATTTACTGCCATTAAACTGTGAGGTTAGAGAGATTGCGACCAACTACACACCCCTCGTCTCATCCTTCAGCCCCTGCAGTGTTTGATCTGTCCACGCTGGGCGGCAGGAACATGATTACATGGTAATTATACACTTATTTAAAAACATAATTATGAACATATTACTCCATTTATGCCAGTAGACCGTCTAAATCTTTCAAGCTTGCTCGTGTTCTGTGTTATCGTACTCATCTGTCTCGCCGTGCTGGTCATGTTACCGATGTTGTACAGCTTTGAAGCCCAGTGTGAACGGAGAACCGGACATTAGCGAGGGGGAAGGAGTTGGTTACCTCACTGAGAAGTTGGAGGTGTGCAGCCTGTCACTTCCTCTGCTTCCACCACTCCCACAGACTGCAGCATGTCGGGAAGTAGTTTTATACAAACTGATCTGCCGTCAACAAATGCTGGAAATTTGGCCCTAATGTGAGGGGAATTATTGAGGAAATGGTTTGAGGTTAAGTGAAACAATTTGTTCTAGCTGAGTGAGAGAACCCGTGCTAATACCCTCCATGTTGTCACACTATGATAAGAAAGGTGTTAAATCAAAATGACTGCTCCTCTGAGTATTTTCAGTTGAGCACTGATGTCGGGATGCTGATATAAAGAGGACCGTGTATAAAAATGTTGCAGAATATTATCTTCTCGTCCATATTTCACCCTGAGTTTGTAAACCTTTCCCTCGCTCTCATCGCTCGTCTCTGCTGAAGCCACACAGCAGCTCTGTGATTGGAGGAGACTTAACGACATCGACGTCTCGTCCTCTCTGGTTCAAACACACGACCTTTGACCCCGGAGATCTGAGGCCGTATTGACGTCGCGACCCCGGCTAATGTAGCAGGCCTGCTGATGGACTGAGATAAGAGTCCGTGTGCTGACACGGCTGAGACGGTCCAGACTGACGCTGCAGACTCTCATCAGACACCAAACTCTCACCCACATTTCCTGACATGGAATACAGGGAGACGTTCGAGTGTTTCTTCCAGTTTGTGTCCTGCAAAATCAACCGAGTGCAGACTTTAAATCTGTTTCAAACATTTACAAAAATGCTCCGTCCTTCTGTTCTTATTACGATAATGATGGAGGTGTTTTTTTCCTTCTTCCTCGTTCATGTTATCAGATACATTTAAGTATTCTTACACTGGGTGCAGGTATTGTTTTTTTATTTTAACCTCATGTCATTTCACAGTTTATGCCTTCTTAATTTGATAGGGAAATATAACTATGAACTATACCAAACTGTAACTGATAAACCCTGACAAGTTCAGTCTTATTAATCGCATGATTAGTTAATAAGTTATTTGGCCTATAAAATGTCATTAAATGGTGAGAAATCTGTTTCCCAAAGCCCAAGATAATGACCTCAGATGTCTTGTTTGATGAAGAAGATGAAGATATTCAGTTTACCGTCATAAAGGAGTAAATAATCCAGAATATATTCACATATAAGAAGCTGGAATCAAACCATTTTGACTGTTTTTGTCTTAAAAATGACTGAAACCAATTCACCGATTATCAAACTAGCAGGAGATTAATTAAAAAGCTGACCACTAATTGATTAATCGTTGAAAAATCACCTTTTAAAATGTATGTTTAGGCCAAAATGACTGCGATCTCCCTGCTGAGTAACGGCTGAACAGAAGAAAAGCGTCTCTGCTGCTTTGTGTTTCGGCTGAGCGGGTCAGACGGACGTTTGTTTGACCTCTCCGTCCCCTCCAGGACCAGAGAGAGGTCGTCAGCCGGGGTCAGGAGGGAGGAGCAGACAAACAGCTACTGATGCTGAGCACAGATCCTCCTCCTCCTCCTCCTCCTCCTCCTCCTCCTCCTCCTCCTCCCCCCTTTCCTGACCAGTCAGATGGAGATAAATTACACAACAACCTTCATGTCACACACAAAAGACGCACACAAATCAATGAATTTGGTCTCTATGGGAGCATGTCAGATCGTTTTTGATAGTAGCCGTTGATAGCTGCAATATGTTAAAGGTTTCTTGTCTATTTCTAATATCATATATAACTTATATCTTATTCATGAAGAGGATGAAAACCTCCTAAGACGGCAGTTACACCATAAAATGACACTAAAACTCTCTTTTAAAACCAATTTGATTCATATTTTTTGAAGGTTTGCATCTCCTGAAGTCACCGATTTAATACCAGAAAAGTCTGGATTTATTTACAAGAACACGATGAAGTTTTTTGATTAGTTAATTAAAACAAACTGTCAAATATCAACAAAAAACAAGCTTCATGTCCAAACTTAAGTCTTTTAATTGCTTTTGCTCCGACTGGAAGCTCAAAGCATGAATATTTTTCCAATTTCAGTGATATGAAATAAAGACAAGAAGCAAATTGTAACGTTTTGAGGCTCGAACCAGCAAATATTTGGCATTTCCCCTTTATTCACTGCTTTCATTTGCATCCCATTGTGCTCTCGGCTGATGTCGATGTCATGCAGGGTTAGAGTCGTAAATAAACCTTAAGTTCATTTCAAATGATCACAGCTGTTAATTGTTGATTGACGAAATAATAAATCAGCTTTCTTTGTTCTGGATTGTTTCAGCTGTAAAAAAAAATGAATATTGGGATGATGACATGAATAATTAAGCTCTGTTCAAAGATATCCTTCAGCCTCAGGTTTCACAGTTGTGGTACAGCCCAGTATTTAACTAAAAGCCTAAACCACCCCTCTTTATTGGCAAACCATTATATTGGTCTGACCCCATCACACGCCATAAAATCCTCCCTGAAAGCCCTCGCTAGCCTTTACCTAATTAAAGTCGTGTCACCTCCGTCCCCCTCCCTCGTCTTCCTCCCTCTGTCACGGCTCGACTCTCCTCCTCTCAGTTATTCACTCGTCTTCCTCAGCATCTTTGCCTCGGGGGCCCCGTTGATTGACAGCCGCTAGTGACCCCCGGGCCCACCCTCTCAGAGTGACAGGGCCAATCCCAGGGCTTGGCTGAGTGACACACTAATGTGGCAGACTGATTGGCAGGCTGCTGACGCTGCAGTGTCCAAGTCAGCCCGACCTGGACTATCACCTGACACCGTGTCCTGTCTGCTCGGACCAAAGGAGGGAAAACTACCTTTTTTTTTTTTTTTTTATTTCTTGCATGTTCTTAAGATTAAAGTTTGATCAGAAGAAAGGCTTTTTAAGTTTCACTGCTTGTACGGTAAAACTTCAGTAGCGTCTCCAAAACTGAGGTCAGCGTCTGCAGAGCATCTTCAGACGGTGGAGGAAGAGCAAACGTGAACTAGTTAATCATTTAATGTGGGAACTTTCTCTCAAAACAAAATAATAAAAGTAGCCGATAAAATACTGAGATGGGTCGCCAAATACACCACCAGCCATCAGAATATCTGGATGAACTGCCCAAGTGAAGCATATGTGTGGGAAACACTGCTTCTGTACACTGGGGATATGGAGACGCACCGTCTGTCTTTACGTCCATAAGTCAGATAAAATGTTGCCTCCATAAGCTGCTATACAGCAGTGCATTGACATGGTATTCATAAAGAAGAAGCAGAAGAAGAAGAAGAAGAAGAAGAAGAAGAAGAAGAGCTAGATGTAGCAGAAGGTTTTTTTGCTCAACTGAACATCTTCTTGTTGATAATCATCCTTCAGATACAAGACAAACGATTCAGTCTCATCTTGTAGCATCCGGTCTACTTACATGCGTGCCCTTGAGCAAGATACTGAATCCCTGCCAGCTGTTCAATAACAAACTTTGGACCCTCCGAGCACCAAAACTAACTGATCACAGCCTGAAGTCATCTGAAAAAATCTGTCGTCGCTCCTGACGCCACAATATTTACTCCACCCACTGGTGACAAACAAAGTGAATTAAAAAGAGTTTCACCTGGAGAAAATGTGTCGACATCACACACCTGACATCTCTTCTGCCTTGTACTTTAATGTATATACTGTATATTCATGCACGTGTGTCACAGATCATCATGTGAGAAGAAAAGCAGACAAACAAACGTATTCCAACAATAACAAGCCAATGAAACAGGTAGATATCACCCACTTTTTAAAATCGTCGTTATCTGTCGCGTTAACAACAACAGAGCTGATTATTTGGATGTCTCTCTGGCGTGACTTTCAATTACTTCTTGACCCCGACGCTGATATGCATTGCTTTTGTTCTTAATCCTGGTTATGATTAGGGCTGCGACGCTAAGTCGATAACTGGATTGGTTCCAGCTTCTTAAATGTGAGGATTTGCTGCCTTTTCCTTTGTCATTTTTGACAGTAAATGAAGAGTCTTTGGGTTTTTTAGACCGCCGGCTGGACTAAAGAGGCACTTTGAAGACGTCGCTCTGGAGTAAAGGGGTCGAGAGATGAAGCTTCGTCAGGGCTGATGCAGATTATTAGAAATCACAGACACCGAAAAATTATATTTGTGTCAAAATTACAAACAACCACTGCATTTATTTGATACGTTTAATCACTTGTTTCTTCACGGATTCATATTATTTAGTGTTTATACGGTATTAATTGTGACGTGTTAGCATCGGTGTCAAGAAGACGCTGTTACTGGCAGGACATTAAGTGAGAGGATGTTGCATCAGAGCCAAAGCAGCACATTTTTTAAATGAGTTTATTTTAATCGGTTATCTGACAGAGAAATCACTGATACTGCAGACATCATCAACCTGATAACTGGCCGGGGACGGCTGTTAGAAAATGTCTTTTTTGGACATTTTTAAGACAATAAACGATAGATAGATAGATAGATAGATAGATAGATAGATAGATAGATAGATAGATAGATAGATAGATAGATAGATAGATAGATCACACTCCTATTTCACCAATTAGCCACAGCAAGGCATGTTGGGTAACGGAGAGAGTAGCCTACAGCAGCTGGGGACTGTGCTGCAACAACAAAACCAAGCTTTCAAATTAGCTTTTGAGATACACACTCACACAAACAAGAGAGGACACGCACACACCAGAGCAGCAATCACACCTACACACACAGTTACACACACACACACAGATTGTAGCGTCGACACACACACACACACACACACACATATATTCAGATGCCTGCACTTGGCCCTGTTTCTGGGGAGAGGCGCCCTCGGCTGCAGGGGGGGAGGAAACCAGCTCAGATCAAACACACACTGAGCCTGTCACTACTCTTTCATTCCTCTCCTCCACCTCCCCTCCCTCGCTTTCTCCATCATCTCTTTTCCTGCCTCTCTCTCTCTCTCTCTCTCTCTTTCTCTCCTCGATCGGCTCTGCACACTGCAGTCGACGGCAGGCGGAGTAAAATGGAAGAGAGAGGAGAGCTGAGAGGGGTGTGAGAGGAGGAAGAGCTGGAGAGGGAAAGAACGGATAAATGAGAGGAAGACGAGCAGCTGAGAGCGTCGATAGTCTCTTTTTTTTTTTTTCTTTTTGGGTAATATTCTCTCGCGCTACCTCGTCTCCTCGTGTCCTTACACAACCCCCTCGCATCACAAACACACCCCGCTCCAGCTCCTTATCTATCTCAAACCTCCAATAATGTTCTATTGCAGCTCAATTACAATAATTACGATCATTAAGGTGATCATTTTCCCCGACACCACCATTCATTACATCGGCAAAATAACTATTAGAAGGAGACGGGCGGAGGATGGAGGGGAGGACGGCCCCTCGTCTTCCTCCCTGCAACTTCATATTCACCCTCCCCAGTTCCTTATATCCTGTCGGCAGTGTAACTAAAAAAGGTTGCCGGTTCAAATCCAGACTGTTGCCTTGTAGTCACGTCAAAATGTGCACAAATTCTGAAGTTGATAATCAAGTCGAGCCTCTTCATCCATTGATCAGTCGCTTGGTGTGAAAGATTACCGGCCAGCATTTCATCATTTTTACATCAAAACCAACAGATATTCAAACTACAATAGCAAACCTGACATTCACAATCTGATGGAGTCTGATATATTAAAATCGATCCGCCATGATGGGAAAATATTTCTCTTTAAGCACATTTTGAACTGCAGGAGAGAGTTAGCTGGGTGTCAAGTCTCACATACAGATGCGTTGGGTTGGGGACGCACAACATCATCAGTAAGTTGTTTTCACGCTTAGTAAATGCAGATAAACCGGACACGCCAGATGGTTGTTACACAGAACCATCTGGGAAGGGAAAAGGGCAGCAACACTTGGCAGGTGATTGGACGAACCACCCGTCCATCACCGTCAAACTCTTACCAGACCCAGTCAAGAGAAGAGAAAAGCCTTCATTTCACTTCCAAAGACTGTGGTAGGCTTCAGAATCACACGATTGTTCATTATTAATTCCTGAACTGCTGATGGAAATCTACAGCAGTGAACACGTCGACAGAATGTGGAATTTTGTGCAAATAAACATTTCAGGACATCGTGTGCCATTCACTTCGTTTCACATTTCAACACCCTCGTTCTCTCCCAGTTTGCCTCGTCTCTCTCCACTGCAGACCGTCCGGGGTATAAATAAATCCAAAGGCCTTCCAGCAGGGAAGCTTTTTGCATGTTCCACCAAGATGCTAATGAGCAAGGCAGGAACAGAGTGTTGGTTCACCCAAACCTAAATAAATGGCCACCATTTCTGACTGCCTGACACAGATTTGAGGATAAATATGAGGATTTGAGGATGATTTGAGGATATATATATATATATATATATATATATATATATATATATATATATATATATATATATATATATATATATATAGAAAAAAAGAAAAATGAATAATGCATTCTGACTGAGACGGAGATGACTAAGACGTGTTCTGGACACCTGAGATGCAGACGAACGAGCCGGAGATGAGACGGTCTGCAAACATAGAAACACGCCCACATCCAGAAACACAACGCCGACGACTAACATCCATGTTCTGATGTGGCGGGTCGACGATGTGCAGGTGCACCGAGCAAACGCTGAATCCAGACATTAAGCGAGGGCTACCCTTCATCTGGAGATGGGTGAGTCCGAACTGTTAAGACACCTGGTCCATCTGTCCTGAGGAGAAACCATCAGGGTGGGCGAGACGGGGGTGTTTGTTTAGCGAGGCTCAGAGTGTGTGTGTGTGTGTGTGTGTGTTAAACCCCTCCCCCAGTTGGTATTTAGATATCAATCCTGCCTCAAAGGTTGGTTTATTCTGTGTGTGTGTGTGTGTGTGTGTGTGTGTGTGTTAAAGTGCATTTTTATGTGCATGCATGCTGTGAGCAGAAAAAAAATGTAAATGTTCTTTGTGGCTGAATGAATACAGTGTATGCATGTTTGTGTGTGTTTGTGTTTATGGACACCTGCAAGCCTTGTGTGTTTGTGTGTGTGTGTGTGTGCACATGCATGTGTGTGTCCGCATCAATCCGTCCCATTCTCCTTCTATTCTACCTCTCCGTCACTCTCCATCAATAGAATAAAAAAAGAGAGAGAGAAAACGCCGCCACTGTGCTTTTCAGCAGAACCATCTCGGCACCGACACACACACACACACACACACACACACACACACACACACACAAACACACACACACACACACAGCAACACACAGGCTGGCTAAAGGCCAATCAATAATTCACATAGTGCAGATTGAATGTAGATCAGTGACTCAACATGGGGGGGAAAACACTATGGCTCTCCACCTCCACCGCTCTCTAATTCTCCTCCTTCCTCCACTTTTCACCTCTTTATTTTTCTGCTCTCTCTCTCTGTCCTCAAACCTCCGTCTCTCTCTGTTTCCTTCATTTCTTCCTCAGCCTCCATCCATTTGTATTTACGTCCTCGTCCTCACCCATTTCCTCGTACACCTCATTATCTCGTTCTTCCTCATCAGTGCCGGGACTCTGCATCACTTCTCCTCTCTGGGTCGGGTTCTGGTAACCACCTCTATTCTTGGATCCAGTTTCAGGTTAAGGACCAATCATCTGCACCAGTTATTATTATCAACTTTCCCCAAGTTATATCAGCTGAGCATATATTCTCTGCGTAACGTTGGCCATAGTTAAAACGTGGCTGTTAAGATGTTTGTATTAATTTGCTGTTTGAAAACTGAACAGTACAACGTTCAACTGTGTGTCTCTGCCAGATCGTCCTCACCCAAAAAGAAAGGCGCGTATATCTCATCTATGCAAGCAATTTATAATCAGCAACGTTTACGTATTTATTTTAAGGTGCGAGGCGCAAAGGAGGACGTCAGGTTACGTTGCATCAAGCGTGTCTAAAGGAAGTCTGGATAGATGGATGTGCCAAACACAAGCAGGACTTTGCGTCACCAAACATCAAGTCTCGACTTATTCTATTAAAGTCCAACTAACGTATGAAACGTGTTGTCTTAAACAGCGATCTTTTCCTAAACCCGACCAAGTGCGACAAGATCGCATTAAACAAGGCTTAAACACTTGATTCCGACTTGAATCTTCTTTAATATATTTAGTCTGAATGTCCCCTCAGCTTCAGTGGTCACAACTGAAGGAATAATCTTGATTTAAAGAGGCAACATGTCGCTCTTTGTATCCCAGTTGTGTTTAGATTTATTTATAGAACTATTCTCAGAGTTTCCACCAAATCAGCTGCCATTTAACGTTAGATTTGGTCATCTTGTGTCGATCGATTTTATCAAAATTGCCAGTGGACTGTGATTCAGCACAGAAATCGACTGTTTCAGGCGCTGCAGAAAGGAGGTTAAGACATGAAGCGTGATTTGGTGTTTGCCAAGATTTCAACCCATTATTTTAATCATGTAAGTGGTTTTATTCCTACGTATTTTTACCTCTTCCTCTTTTTGCGCTTCATCACTTTCCTCGCTGTTTTCTCTACATGCCGTCTTCTTGTTCCTAAGTTTCTTTCCGCCTCTGTCTTTAACATCTCTCTAGTTTAAGTTCATCGCATCTTCACTTTTCTACACTTTACCTGCTTCTTCATCTGTGTTTCTGATTCCTACTCGTCTCTATTTCCTCCTTCTATCCGCGTCTCTACTTGTGTCTGTCTTCGTCCACTTTCTGTAACCTCTTTCTTGTCATCTTAATCTTTTATTTCACCTCCTTTTCACCCTTCCATTCCTCGCAGACTTTAACCTCCTTGCTCTCTCTCCATCTCATCCACAGAAACACTTCTTCCTCAACACTTATCTGCCGCGTTCGCATTTAAAATCTAAACTTTGTTCCCTCTAATTTCTCCCCTCTTACGACCTCTTCAAACACACACACACACACACACACACACACACACACACACTTTCATATAATATGCAACAGACATCACACACACAGAGTTGAGCAGAGGACAGCAGGGGCATCACATTTCACCACACTGAGATCCAGACGAACACACACACACACACACACACACACACACAGACTCACACTGAGGGAATTGACTGTGCGGATCGCATATCTGGAGGAGTGTTCTGTCAAAACAGCCATTATCATGGTGCTGGTCCGTCTGACGGGGTGTTGCATTCAAGAGGGAGGCAACGACGTTTCTGACACACTCATGTATGGATGGGTGTGTGTGTGTGTGTGTGTGTGTGTGTGTGTGTCCACAGTGTGTATCCTGTATGGATTTACATACTGAAGACTGAACAAATATATTGATCTTTTTGTCCCACATCCTAAAGTCAGATCAGGAGTTCGTCTTCGTGACTCGGAGGAACCAGTTTGACGCAGAGCTGAGCAACATGACCTTAAAATGATTTTTGATCTATATTATCGAACACTTTGTTCAGTTTTATTTATATTCTGTCATAGTGTTTCTTATCTGTGTTCATTTTTATGTACACACTCTGTTTATTTGCTCTGTGATCAGTCGGCTGTTTCTGTTTGTTATCAATATTTTTCCCCCCGTTTTTTTTTTTTTTGTGCTCTCGGCATCGTTGAGGGGCGTGCCTGATTTTTCCAGATTTAAATAAAAGATTGAATGAAAAAATTAATGAATATCGTGATAGATAATCTAAATCTCATTAGGGCCTGGCAATTAAAATCAAATATCACAATATTTACCAACACCGAGGACGTGATGTTCTCACACTTGTCTGTTTGGTCGGCGGGGTTACACAAAAACTACACAAGTGATTACCACGAAACTTGGATATAGAGGAGGACAGACCCTGAATTTATTCTGGTTGACAGATACGGGAATTTTTTCTCATTTTCTTTAACATAGTGGGACGTGATGTTATTTTGACATGTTTCTTAGTTTTCTGGGAATAATGTATGGATGATTCAGACACACGCTGGTGGTTGGTACACATCTATGAGTGAGCAGAAACATAGACTGGTGGACAGGCCGTGGTCTGAAGGCGGCTTCATTCTTCTGACTGATAAAGTCTTTGAAGGTTTCTCGTGTGTTGCAGTTGTTACTGTACTGCGGTGATGTCATGTTATGGCATCAGCAGTATCAAACGTGCCATTATGTCACCAGATTGTATCGCGGTAAATGAGACGCAGAGAGAAGCCGAGGGCGAGCGAGGGAGAGAGAGAGAGAGAGAGAGAGAGAGAGAGAGTGCACACTGGAGCGTGAACGTCCCACATGGTGCTTTTTCTGCCAACCACTGGGCTGCACTGACTGTGTGTGTGTGTGTGTGTGTGTGTGTGTGTGTGTGTGTGTGTGTGTGTGTGTGTGTGTGTGCTGGGATGCAGCCGAGCCCCCTGAGGTAAGTGATCCTGCTGAACAGGTGTTACAGTATCACCTGCCCCCACCCTCAAACACACACACACACACACAAACACACACACACAGCTATCAGTGCCTCTGTCAGCCATGACTGATCTGAACGGATCTGCTTGTTCCACGCCAGACTGATGAAGCCAAGCCACCAGCTGATCTGTCAGCGAGTGTGTGTGTGTGTGTGTGTGTGTGTGTGTGTGTGTGTGTATTTGCATGTGTGTGTGTGTGTGTGCATCACCATGCATCATTTATATGTTTGTTTACGCGTGGATTGGTGTCGACTCAAATGATTTCAACAGCCACATACATGTTTCTATGACTACCAGTGAATTTCTATGGATGTGTATCTGTGTGTGTGTGTGTGTGTGTGTGTGTGTGTGTGTGTGTGTGTGTGTGTGCGCTTCCTCATTTCTTATCCGATCGTCTGATTAGCTGGAACTCATCTCCATCATCCTTCCATAGTAACACAACAGAGTTTACTGTAAACCTCCCACACAAACACAAACACACACACACACACACACACACACACACACACACACACACACACACACACACACACACACACACACACAGTTTCCTCACACACCTCCAGATCAATAAAATCGACTTCAGCGCTGCAATCGTTCGTCTGTCTAACTGATAAATTAGTTGATTAAGAATGTGTAATTATAATAATTAATTCATCCTTTAAATTGCACTGTTACCGCGGCTTTCTAACAAACTAGATAACTTACGATAAAGAATCTTATTTCCTGCCTCGTCAGACGTCAGAATAAACCGTTTCTTTAGTTTCAGTTGTCTATGTTTGTCTGTGCTTATGATCAGGTTAGGTTTGGGCGCACAAACGTTTTGGTATGAGGTGAGCAAAAGATTATGTTTTGGTCGCCACAGTCACAGCTGAAGATTTCCCGACATCCCATCAAAAACATCTGTTTTTTTTTTGTAAACAATGGCTGGAAATTATCCCGATGTCTCCTCAAGAATATCCAGTGTTGTCACAGTCACAGATGCCAAAACGCAAACTTGAAATGTGGTCACTGCACGTTTGGACGCATCTCTAAACTATATATATGAACACTTTCACTGTTTAGGTGCAGTCCAATATCTTGATTTCCATCTATATCTGTATGCTTCTACTTGTTTTTTCTCTCTAAAATTGAAAATGGAATTGTCACGTTGTTGTAACCACGAGTTACTGAAACAAGGTGACATTCTTCCCTCTGATTGTCCCAGAGGGGGTGACGGAGGGGTGAGGGCTCTGTCTTTTAATCTCTTCTCGCTCTCTCTTTTGCTGCCAAATAGCGTCTACCTCTCTCCGCTTGTCTTTTCCCTCACATGATAGCCGGCAGCGTGGCCAGAACCCAGCTGGGAAAGTGTGAAACCCACACAGACAACGAACGCCACCGACAGATGGTCAAAGAGAGCGAGAGAGTCAGAACAAGAGGCGTGCAGCATATATACTGATACTCCCGCCTTCTTCAGTACTATGCTGCTTTGAGGAAAGAGACGGAGGAACATGTATTTTCTGGTGTCAAAGCAGATTTCACGTCGTAGCCAAACTCTGAACTATATTTAAGAGTTGCCGTTACGTTGCTGCGAGGCAAATCGCTTTTCAAAGAGCCAGAAAAAAAGCCAATTTGTTTTAGTTTATGGCAACAATATTGCTAGAATAAATGTCAGTGAAGTACGTTTGTGCAAAACGTTACGCTGCAGTTGTGCTTAAGTCAGGTTTAGGCATGAAAACCACTTGGTGAGGGTTTCGGAAAACATCATGGTCGCTACGATCGCGAACGGAGATGCATCGACTTCCAATAGCTGTTTTCTGGTCGCCACAACAGCTGGAAATGTCAGCAGGCGTCCTTAAAAATATCCAGTGGTGTGACTCGAACTGCGGTTGGCTGTTTGGAAGCCTTGTTGGTTATTAAAGTCAGCTAATAAGCATATAAAGTCAACATGGTATGCCAGGTTTGGTATGAATGTCAACCTTGGACGTAAACGTTAACAGCTAACAACACGTAATATTCAACTGCAATATTTATGAATATGAAATATAGTTTTTTGTCCGTTGCTGTGATGCAGTCAGCCTATGAACCCTACATGAACCATACCGGGAAGTTTGTCAACGTCCGTCACGCTGTTTTTTTTCTTTTAACGTCTCACCTATCTGCATTTTGGACGACACTGCCGCTACTGCGTCCAAATCGAATCAAACTGAGAGCGACAGAAGAGGTAAAGACAAAGCTGAGAGAGGAAGAGATACATGCGGCGAGAGAAGATGGAGGACAGAACATTTAAAGCAGAGTTGCAAGGGGAAGAAGTGCAGCGGAGAAGAGGAGATGAAAGGAGCGTGGAGAGAGCGAGAGAGAGAGGGAGGGAACGGGGAAGTGCAGGCGGAGGGAGGGAGGTATAATGAAGTCCTCTGGGTCTCTGGTGGAAGAAGCCACAGCGCCTGCCAAGCCAACACAGCCTGACTCTGTACAGATGGCGGCATGCTGGGATATCAGCTCAGCTCGCTTTCAAATCAGGAAGTGGATGGTCTTTAAATTTGAAAACGATTTGGAATAAACTCTCCTCATATTAAAGTCAAAAAACAGTTTGGAGTCTGTTTTATGGTGACGAGGTTGTTGAGGCTGCTTCCGTATCGACAAAGTTTGGACGGGAGATTAAAATGAAGCCGTTTGTCTCTTGATTTTGGTCAAACAGGTGAAGATGATCGTTCACATTATACGCACGCGAGTCGACTTTCGTGCTCGGAGGTGAAATGGATGGTGGCGGTTCAGAGCCAAAGACCACCGTTCAGGACAGTGTTTCAACATATCTCAGTGAGAAACCAACAACAACATCCGGATGTTTTCCAGTCGAGTTTGTGGCAACAGAAACCAGGTACCAGTGTAAAGCACGATCCATTTTTTAAGCCTAAACCTGATCAGATCTTAAGTGCAGATTTGTCTTGACATGAAGTTGAAAACTGGACCTAAAGAAACGTGGAACGGGTCATGATCAAATAATTCATGCAACTACGGTTTTGTCTGAAAGAAATATATATTCCATTCTCTTTTCCTTCAGTTTTTCCAGCGCCTGAAAGTGTCAACCCGTTGTAATCACCAAGGCTCTGACAAATCCTGTGTCCCGGTCATTATAAGCTACATGCTACATGCTACATGCTACGTTACAAACAATCAGCAGAAACATGCTACAGCCCTCAGAAAGTTCTGCGTAGGACTGACATTTCACTTCCTGGGTTGAAAAAGTTGCCAGTAAACATCATAAAACTTCTGTGACTGCACAAACACGAGGATTTACATAATGTCATCTCGTTGTTTAATCCTCTCCTTTGTGACAGACTTAATTTAAATCTAATCCAGAATCAATCAACTCCCAGATGAGACACACACATGCGACACACAATCATCGCCTCACGAGATCACCTCTAAACATCAGTGACGTACGTTTCTCTAAACCTTGAATCGTGATTGTGAGGTAGAAAAACAAAAAGCCATTTCCATCAACGTGCTGCGAAAGAGAAGACGAGCGGAGCTATTTCTGTGAGCTGGTGGAATTCCTAAAATGTTTCTATTTCTGCAGAAAACAGTTTTGGCAGAAAGATGAAGAACCTTTATGAAGAAACTCTGGCAAAGAAAACACAGCAGCTCTCCCTGCAGCACACACAGCCTCACTTTCAGACATGGACTGCTCTCAGAAAGTGTTTCTGTTGGTGGAAGTCCATCAGCTGATGTTCGGGTAACTTGTAGTCCAGAAAGAAACGTCTGAATTCTGCTTGTTTGTCTACTTAAACGTTACGTGGACCGGAAAAACACGAGCTCTGTATTTTTAGTCGTACTGTAGATAAAACCTGTACCATGCTGAAGTGTTTTGATAACTGGGGTTCAGTTTCTCAAATGTGAATATCTTTTGAATTTCCTTCCTTTTCTGTGCCAGTTAACTGAATATCTTTGGGTCTCAGACAAAACAAGACATATGAGGACGTCACCGAACAACAAACCGATGATCGTAAATTGCTGCTTTCACCACAAATGACACAATGCTCACGTATCATCCGACGTTACCTGACTCAGCATCTAACGAACAGATCAGCTTCCGTTCTTCTTTTTAACTTGTCAGTATTCTGCAGCTGTTCTTATCCATATTTTATCATTTTTTCATTCTTGTGACTGTGCAGCGCTCCCAAGTCGAAATCTGTGTAGAAAATCTAATTCACAATTAAAGTGTGGCTGCACTCACCGATCGTCCTGAGCTGAATGAGAAGTGCACATTGTAAGATCAACTTTAAAAGACCCGCAAAGGAAGAAACCTCACCTCCTCTCGCGCTCTGATGACCAAACAGCAGGTCAGGAAATTTATTCTCTGGACCGTAAACATGCCGAGCCACAAAAAACACGAGATTTTCTTCCACTGTGATTGATAGAAATTGGTGCAAAACGGCAGAACATGAGCTCAAAGCTGAACTGAGCACCGTCCCTGTTTATCAGACCTGTAGGGGCGTTTGCTGAGGAATTAAACACCATTAAAGCACAAAATCAACTAAACCACAGATAATTTAAGACAAGTCTGTCATTATTAAACAATTCTGAAGCCCTGTCTTGTGGAGGCAGACCCAGAGAAGACCTTTATATGACCTGAGTCAACATGGTGCTTATTTCATGGCCGTTACCGAAGGGTTTTGTTCAAATTAGCAGAAACTACTTGACCACATAACAACCATAAACCTGGACATCCAGCTCAGAGTCGCTGTCACACGTTACCGTCTATTTGCATCTCATTTTCTGGATTGATCGATTAGTTATTTTGTCTATAAAATGTCCAAAAAGAAATGTTGATCAGGGTTTTCTCAAAACCCAAGACAACATCCTCAAATATGTTGTTTCATTCAACTCATTATTTGTGTAACTTCAGTTATGAAGGTTACATAGAACTCACAGGTGACTTTTGGTTTCACAGCAGTGTTTGTTCAACCCTTTAAACTCCCTCACCTGACTTCCTACTTTGCTGCTGTAATGATGACTGCAGCCACTAGAGGTCGCCGGCTATCAAGAAACGTAGATACACGTTGTAATTAGCTGCTTTCATGTCACTGTTTTTCTGATGAGGACGGAAAGTTAAAGTTAAGTAAGTCAACGGATTGATTGAGTATCAAAATAGCTGTTGACTGTAGAATCGCAGCAGCTCTAAACGTCAGTGAGACAGACCTTTCACATCATTTTTCTGATATTTAGGGAAAAAAATAATCAATTTATTAGGAATATTGTCATCTGTGTGTGCTTTACTTGACGGGGTTCAGTTAAAGACAGAGGGGGCCACTAGGTGCCATAGCTGAGATCTGATCTGGGGCCCTCGATGGAGTTGATCCGGCCATGTGTCGAGATCTTTGCTGCTAAAAACACCTTATTGTGACATCAAATCATCGACATACAGACGGTTATCTACTTAAATCTAAAAAGTATATCATCTGGGGCATCAGCTCCCTTATGTTCACTGAATAAAAGGCAAAAAAGTAGTGAAAACTACATCACACAGCGTCAAAAAACACAGTTTCTCAACTCTAAATCGAGCAGAAAGCAGCCCGAGGCCGGACCGGATAATCGTGTTCCAGGTTCTAGCAGCAGTGGCCCGACCCGTCCTGACAATTACAGCTTTTTCCACCGCTTTCCTGCAGGACGAGCCACAGGCCGCCCATATATGGTCAGTAGTAATTAGAGCGGGAGAGAGTCATTTCCTCTCCCCTCTGGTTGCATGGTGCTTAAGCCTTCATAATGCTGACATCAGCACTCAGCTCTGACTACAACTACAGACCCAACACACACACACACACACACACACTCAGGTCACTAACAGGTTCGCGCTAAACGTTGTATTCAAGATGCATCTTAATCACCAGCAGCATCAACAGGGTTGTGACTGCCGGTGTCATGACAACCGCATCACCGTCAACCTCGTCCTGCATCCCATCGACGGGCAGCTCCACCATCAGATGAGCCCCGGGAGGCCGGCGGGGTCCGACACAACAACCAGCAGCAGCAGCAGCAGCAGTGAGAGTGGAGTGGAAATCAACCCTGTCATGTATCCATCAACAGCACGCACACACACACACACACACACTCTGAACACACACACCTTTAAAAACACACATCATGTAACATCTCAAAACACTGAAAAAAAACAACAACAAAATAGTAATAATTAATTCATCAGACACCACAAACACAACTTTCATGCTGCAGGTTTTGGCAAATTCAACACCAAACCACTCCAGTCCACACCACAGCAGGCCACACCTCACCAACAGCTCCAACACACACACACACACACACACACACACACACACACACACACACACACACACACACAGTACCTTGGCAGTGTGCTGGGCAGCGCTTATGAAAGGATATGGCCATTCGGTGATCTTTTTGGCGTACTTCCTCACCAGGTTGTCTTCGCTGAAGAGGAAGAGGGAGCGGTTGACCGTTAGGCAGCTCTGCCGGACGGGTATGGGGTTGTACAGGGCCATGGTCCGGGCTCTCTGGGCCATCGACTGCTTGTACATCCGCTGCGCTCCGGGGGGCCCCCCTTGCCTGCTGCCGCCACGGCCGGGCCCCCCTTGTCCGCCGGCACCCCCGCCACCACCGCCACCACCACCTCCTCCTCCTCCTCCTCCATACCTGTTGGGTAGCTCGTCTCCAAAACGCGCCATTCTGCAGACACCAAACGCCAGAGGTTAGGAAGGAGCCGCGGGGGAACCTCAGAGTGACACCTCCACATGCCACCACCCCATCAGCCTCGGCTCCAAACACACATGCAGGATGGACCTCTCTCTCTCTCTCTCTCTCTCTCTCTCTCTCTGTCTGTCTGTCTCTTGTCTCCTTCTCCCACTTGTCTTATCTGTGTCTCCTTCCCAGATCTTCAGCGCTGAGAAGATACCTCCATTTGTGTGTGGAGAGGGAGGGAGGGAGGGAGGGAGGAGGAGGAGGAGGAGAGGAGAGGAGAGGGGAGGGGAGGGGAGAGGGAAAGCGCACGGTGTCTCTGATCGTGTGTTTGGAATATGAATGGGGGGGAAAAAACCAGAGCGATGATGTGTTTATGTAATTTCTTCTCAGATCAGTTCAAGATTAAAAAAAAGAAGAAGAAGATGATTTAAAAAAAAACAAACAAAAAACGATCAGGTGAAGAAGCTGTGAGATGTGAGATGTTGTCAGAGCGTCGAGGAGCGAGCAGCCGTCCTGGTTTTATTATGAGGGGGTGAAAACATAAACCTCTCTCCAAAGAGCGAGCGGCTTCTTGCATTCAGAAAAAGGCGAACAGATCGATAACTACGTGCCATAAGGATGCATAGCTGAGGCGCTTAAACACATATTGCAATCATCTCCTCTACAGAAGCGTTCACTACCTCCTCAATGGAGACTGCGTCTTTTTTTTTCTCTCCCTCTCTCTCAGCAGCCTAGTGCATCCTGACAGGATCTGCAGTTTTTTCTCTCTCTCCCTCCACAGATCTCCTTCTTTCTTTTCCTCCTTCTGAAGGATAAAAATAGAAATAGAGTAAGAGTAAGACAATCTGTTAATAATTCATTTTATTCTCGTGCCGTGTATCCGCAGTGTTTTGCGCGTTGGCACCGTTCTCTCAGCGCCGCTCCGGGTTACACGCAAACGCCAGCCGAGGGGGGCTTCCCCAAAATCCGAGCTCCCGGTGACATTTGTTGATATTTGGGTGATGGACGGTGCGGCATCCCCCCCTTCCTTCCTCCCTCCCTCCCTCCTCCTCCTCCACCACCACCTCCTCCTCCCCCCACCACCTCCTCCTCCTCCTCCTCCTCCTCCTCCTCCTCACCAAGGCGTCGGTCACTGATTTTGGGCGTGATTGCGCGCACTTGGAGACGAAAATACACCCGTCCTCAATCTACCAATTTTCTTTTTTTCTCTCTCTCTCTCCCTGATCAATCTTCCTCCCCTCTCTCTCTCTCCGAACGCACACACGCAAAATAATAATAAAAAAAAAATGAGTTGATGAAGTTAAAAGAAAAAAATTAAATGTCCACAACAATCATCTATAATCCAAGGTCTGGAGAACGTGAATCCCGGACGAGTAGGATCCGGAGGAGCAGAAAAAGACCGCTGGGGGAGGCAGCATCATCACCATCATCAGCGACTCTGGTTCGGAACAGACGACGGCGGCGGTGCGGGTGTGTTGTAGCAGCGGCTCGCAGCTTCTCCTCCGCCACCGGGCAGAAACCGTGCACCATCCCCGCCCAGCAGCATCGCCCCCGAGGCTCCCCGAACCAAGAGAGAGGCGGCCAGCCCCGCAGAGCTACAGCAAGTCCAGCGTCTCCTCTCTTCTCTCTCTCTCCTCTCTCTCTCTCTCTCTCTCTCTCTCTCTCTCTCTCTCTCTATCCCTCCCTCCCTCGCTCTGTGTTTTTTCTTTTTCTTTTCCTCCCTCGACCCCTCAGGGGGGGAACGTGAACCAGTCGCTCCAGTAAGGCTGTATATGTATGTATGTATGTATATATTCCCCGCTGGAGATCAGCCTTGGAAACGAAAGGGAGAAAAAAAAAAACAGGAAACCCGACGAGCGGAGCGCCTCTCGGGCTTCTCCCTGTGTTCAGTCAGCCGTCGGGGTTGAGCGTCTGATCCGTCTAACGGGAACCGAGCGCCGCGCGCAGGATCCGTGCGGCCAAACCCTGGCAGCGCACGACGCACGGCGCCTCCCCGGAGCCTCCCCCACTCCAACCCACTCCCCACAGCGCACGACGGAGATGCATGGGCGTCAGTTGGGTATGTGAAGGTGCGGCAGCTCACCTTTACACCCCACTGACTCTGTGTGTGTGACCTGACACTCGTGTTCAGAGAATAAACATCTGAACTCCTGTGATAGATGATGAGTGCTTCCTGATCTTTTACTTTAGCGCTCCGAGACGCCGTCCATGAGCTCTCCACAGCGCTCACGGCTCGCCAAGTGTCCAAAGCACCAGTTTTCAGTCCAAATCACCCCAATTCACTGTTTACTCAAACCCCAGCAGGCCCAGGAGCACAAGGCCCCGAGCAGGTGACCAGGGTGGAGAGGAGACAAGTGGATGTGGGGTGATAGTGTGTGTGTGTGTGTGTGTGTGTGTGTGTGTGACTTCAGGAGACCCTCACAGCAAAGTGAGAGTCAGTTCAATCTGACAGTTATTTAATCCTGAACCCCGCAAAACCTGCTCAGATGGGATTCCTAGTGAGAGCATATGCAAATGAAAATCTGGCTATGACCAAGCTTTTTTATTTATTTATCTATTTATTTTTTGGTTTATCAGCTGATGAATATATGAGGAGGGAAAAAATAGGTGATGCCAGTAAAACTAAGTTGGAGCAACATGTCGGCTGTGCAGCCAGCAGGAGAGCTGGGAGAGTTTGTTTTTTGAGGACGTGGAGTTATTTTGAGGACGATTTTTGAAAAAAAGAGAGAGAGAGAGGTTTTATCTCCCTTCATTCCTCCCTCCCTCCCTCCCTCCCTTCTCCTCCGGAGCCGTCTGTCATTCTGGCTCCGGCATCTGAGTCGTCTTTGATGCAATTCAGCAAGCTGTTTGCTTGGGCTCAACCGACCGAGCTGTCACCTCTCCAGAACAGGAGAAAATGAAGGTGGTGGTGGTGGAGTCCATAAAAAAAACAAAACCAAAAAAAAAACAGAGAGGCCAGAGAATCCCTTTCAAACGGACTCCTTTGAGATATTTTTATATGTTGTTACATGATGAGAATAAGATAAATTGAGTTACGGGATATTTAACTGTGGTCACTTCAGCTCTTTGTCGCTGTCCCTGGTCCTGAAACAGCTCCTGACACGTTTCCAAGGCCTTCCGGTTCTGTCCAGAGTGCTGAAACCAGACTAGAAGGCTCTGTGCGAGCCACCTGCACGCCTTTTGGAAGAAGACCACCTTCATTGTGCATCAGGGTGGGCGAGCGACTGTACCTCCGGCCATCTGTTAAAACACCGAGAAAGTGTTTGTCCTCGCCGCTTGTCTCCGCCGCCACACACACGCTGGCAGAGGTCTGATTCTGTTCTACAAAAAATCAGTCGGTGGAAGATTCAAAGCGGGCCATATGGTGGAACGGATCTGAAGGCAAACTGTGTTAGACTGTGCAGAAGTCAGCAAAGTCTCAGAAAACTTCATGAAAGGGGATAACCTGGTGCTGCGCAGTGGAACACAAGTGTTGAACGCTCCCCCTGTCGTCAGATTTAAAGCTAAAATGAGCACCGACATGTAGACGAGGGGGTTTTCAACATGCAGTACAATGTTTTCCATTGGCACAGAAAGAGTTGTGTAACAGTAGCATGAATGGAAAGCAACACTTTCATGCATTCGTCACAGAGAAAAAGATCCACTTGGTCAAGAAGAGTAGCCGTGCATCAAATGCCAGCATTTAGTGGAAGTGGAAACATGTTTTGCTGTGCACAAAATGAAAAAAAAAATGAAGGAAATTTAAGTTTCACCATCGACAAAACATTTCTGGAGCTTCACAGCAAAGAACAGACGGGCAGTATTCTCCTGAACCAAATGATCCAAGTCTCCTAAAGCCCCGAGATCTCCGAGAACATTACTGACACCCACTTCAGATGTGGGTGCACACTTTCTGCAAGATTGTGACTTTAAAAAAAAAAAAAAGGGTTTAAATAACATCTTTGCAAATCATTTGGGGCGTTGGTAGACTTGGATCACGCCAAATAAGCTGTATGTAGAATTATTTTTACAGTTCTCTGGCTGCTGCTTCGGTTGTTTAGGAGAACACTGCGATGCTGTTTTTTGCTGTGAAGCTCCAGAAAATGTCTTGCGGACGACGAATGGAGGAGGAGATGATGACTGGATGTTTTTAAATACTGGAGCGACACTGAACCTTTGTTTCTCCTCACTTGCGCTCATGTGAAGTGTTGTAATTCCTGCAGAATCTCAGGCCCTAACCCTTTTTTTTTTACTTTTCCATTCTGCATGTTGCAAACTTCTGCATGTCACATCCATTATTTGTTCCTTCTTGTTGGTCTCAGATGAACCTTGGCTGACTTTTGGGGCTGTGAGATGAGTGATACGAGTCATTTCTGCCTTACAGCAGCTGTGACGGGGCTCTGCTGTCACCCTGAGGTCACACGCTGTGCGTTAACCCTCCGGCTGCACCGCTTCTGTTGTTCACCAGATGCCTTTTCAACGTCACGACGCGTGCGCATCGCTCGTCATCTGATTCCCGTAGACCGGTGGCTACTAACAGGCATGATAAAAGCCCGTTCCCCGCTGACAGCATGGGAGAGGGAGTGAAAGTGAGTGTCGGGAAGAGGTGGGTGGGTGGTGGAGAGATGGTGGAGTGGGAGGGGGGGGTGATGCTGCTGCTGCTGCTGCTGCTGCTGCTGCTGGACAAGCCTGCCTGTGATTTGCACGATCATGGGAAACCACGTTGGCGGTTGGATGCCAGAGCTGACGAGCCGTCCTCCATCACTTACTGGTAATGAGGACGGACGGAGAGGAAGGTGACGGCTGAACACACTCCGCTCTCTCCTTCCTTTCTTATATATTTACACACAGGAATGCTGCTGCTGCTGCTGCTGCATGCAGCTTTCCCAGGATTTGTGGTGTGTGTGTGTGTGTGAGTGTGTGTAGTGTGTGTGTGTGTGTGTGTGTGTGTGTGTGTGCTGCTGCTGAGGGGAGTCGTGCTGAGGCCCTGATGCGCAGCATTGTCATTCAGGGAGCGTTCACACAGGCAACCCCCGCAGGAAGCCCTGGCACCTCCCCCTCGCAACGACACCCCTCCACCACCCTCGTTTTACTCCCTCCTCTCCTCCTCCTCCTCCTCCTCCTCCTCCTCCTCCTCCACCCTCCCTTTCTGTTCTCTGATCTCACTCAGCAGGCCGGAGCTACAGCGCTGTCTGAGAGGTAGAGACAGAGAGAGACAACACAGCAGGATTACAGCCAATTCATGTTCAACTCAACGAAAATGGAAACAGACAATATGATGCGTTCAGGAGCGGCGATTCAAAGAGTTTTAATCCAAAAAGATTTCCTTTTGAGGAGAAATAGTGGCAACTTCTCTGCGCAGAGTCCTTCCCAAAAATAATTGTGTTTTATTAAATAATAACCTTTAAACTTGAAGTGGCAATAAACACGATTCTCCTTTTATTGAATCTCTCTTGAAGATGAATCGGTTCTCTTGGATTTTATTTGAACTGGAGGGGATTCAGGTCCAGAGAAAAGATCTCCACCTCCGTATTTTTATCAGCTGCCAGTGCCAACAGCTCCTTCTTCCAGACACATGTTCTGGCTCGGCTTGGCCCGGTTTGACTCGGTACGTCAGCCCGGCTGCATTTCCACTATAACAGGACCGCCTGATCGAAGGTGTGTCTGTACCTGATGCTGCACTCGTCCACAGAGCAGATGTAACTACTCTTCTTCCCAACAGTGTGATTGCAGAATAGCTACTGACAGACCTGGTGATAAACACACATCTTTAACTTTGCCATACAATCAAAAGCTTTTATTGTGAAGCAGCTTTTTCAGGAAGTGTTTGTCGTCTGTTTTCAGTATGATAAGATCTGAGTTGTCCTCGACTACGAGACTCCTGTAACACTTTTAAAATTCAAATTCTACATTTTCCTTTCTGTCATTAAACTGTTACTTAAATGCATGTTCAGGTCACTGTTTAGCGCTTTGAACTGACTTAATAAAAAAGTCCAAATTCACTGCTGCAGTTTGTCAAACGGCAGTTTTATTTTCTCTCTCTAACGGCTGAAACCTGCTGTTAATATATCTGAAACGTAGGTAAGTAACAGGTGAAATACACACAAACAAACAATCATCTAAAAGGCTGATGAGGCTGTCGGATTAACAACATGTCCACATCACAGACGGTCATTTGTTTCATCTACTGGTGTCACTGATATAAAGAGGGCAGATAATTCCATCATACTAAATAAAAATGTTAAATAATCCCTGATTATGTCACAGTTCAGCATCTGTGTCATCTTTGAAGACTTCTCTGTGCTACGAGTTGCAGATGTCGAGTCTGAAATCAGCAAAGGCCTCACAAAAAGATGCTATAAAGTTGAATCATGGGAAACGTAGTGTCCTGTTATTATTGGAGCTGGAGTGCCTACGGTGATATTCTGGTGTTCCTTCTTTCTGGATGTGCCGTTTAAATCTAAGAGGAGCAACAGGTGGATCTCACTTCAGATATCTTCAGACACGTTTCCGTCTCCTGATCTCTGTTCACACACAGCAGAAGGAGAGTGTTGTGTTCGTGACTGGAAACTTCCAGGTGTGAATACAGTCGCTGTGGGAGTGCACGATCAGCAGATCTCTGGCCTGGACACAGGAAAAGGTTTTGAAAAATGGGGGAACATTTCAGTGACACCGGTGAATCCGACTGGGCTCCTGAACACAAAATCAGCAGGAAGAGGCGGAAACTAAAGCAGTGGAGGAGGAGGAAGAGGAGGAGGAAGAGGAGGAGGAAGAGGAGGAGGAAGAGGAAGACAAATGGACCTGAAGGTGTAAAAACATTTGGTACCGCCGAGTATTATTATTATTATTATTATTATTATTATTACTGCTGGTTCTGTCAACAGTGGAGCTACAATCAGCTCCTGCAACTATCACTCTCTACTCTTATTACTTTGACCTATTTTTGACTTATAAATCGGTTTATAAAACAGCTTTTTTTTTTGTAGATAAGCTGCCGACTGACAGTACGAGCAGTTAATTCAATGACAAAAACAAAGCTCATAACACAATCCAGGGTCACAGAAACACGAATAATCTGTTTCTTCAAACGCTGAAGTGAACTGTAATTAATATTTCTCATCCCTCTTTGAAGACGCGTGCGTGTCATTATTTATGGTGGGAACGCATATTAGAAATCGTCCTCATTATTATCTTTGATCTGTGCGGAAGAGGAAACGTCTGTCACACACACACACACACACACACACACACACACACACACAAATACTTGTTAACTGATCCAAACGACTTCAAAGCAACAAGCTGCATAACGACTAACACCAATTCACAAACACGCACAAAAATGAAAGATAAAACCAAACGAAACACTTTGTCTTTGTTCAGAACACAGAACAGAACTCTTCTTGCGCTTGTTGTTGAGCCCTGATCAATACTCGATTTGATTTTCCTTTTAGTAACTCTGTGTACACAAACAATGTTGTCAGTGCTGGTGTTGATGTGTAGAGACCCTGGTGATGCTACCAGCAAAGTTTCATGTTGTGTCGAGACTTCTTACTGTTTTAAAAATACAGATTTTGATGCTGTCGTAAAAGTGCCCGTAGCACTCCCATTGAAAATGAGTTTGACCCCAAAACGAAAATACAGTCACTCTTAAAAATGCCTCTTTTCGTTGTAATTATGCTTTTACATGAAGATTTGACTCTTACACATTCACAAAAAGACCCTGTGTTGCATTTTGGTGAGAGTTTCACTTTAATGATGCACCATATTATCTGGATTCTCTAAGTCCTGTACTGTATCCAACTGGACTTGATTTCAGTTGGTTGAAGATGTTTCCCCTCTCATCCAACAGGTTTCTTCAGTCCTTCAAACCAACCAAGTTAAAGGCCAGTTGGTTCAACGACTCTTGACTGTCCTTAACGACTCTGTAAGGAAACTCCCACGCAGAGTTTAAAACCCTGCGACTCCCCTCCAGTTAGTTCGAACTGAAGAAGCCTCTTGGATGAGACGTAAACATACAGTCACTGGGCTCATACGGATAACGTGCCAATGTCATCGTGCATCCGCTCAATCTGTAAACTGCATCGTACAGTCAGTTCTAACATCCATTCACAGGGAGCAAAACTCAGAGTTTTTCACTTCTTTTTATTTATAGACTTTAAAACCTCCAGTTTGCATGTACTTGTTTGCCAGTTGGACTCCAAATTGGATTTACAGCTCGCTGAAATTATACTTTCTTCGGGGCGGGTTTGTTACCGTGGCAGCAGCGAGGATGGCAGCACATTCACAACAAAACCGAATGTGGTTCTGGAGGGAGATGTGACCACGACTGCGTCCAGTCGCGCACGGTTCTGTTAAAATTACGATCGCTTGAGTGACGTTGAACTGTGTGCTGACACACACACACACACACACACACACACACACACACACACACACACACCACTTTACAAGGCTTCACTCTTAATGCAGACTTGCTGTGTTTTACTGGACGAGAACGAGCAGCATTTATGTAACATTTGGTCACATGATACTTCTTTGAACTTAAGAGTGTGTGTGTGTGTGTGTGTGTGTGTGTGTGTGCGCGCGCGGTGGTCAGGCACGCAGAGAGATATAGCGAGCTGATGTAGCGTCCAAGCTAATTAGAGGGATTGCTCCTTTTTTGGCTCGTTCTCACGCCGACTCAACCTGTATTAATTGATTGGCTGGTTAATGGAAGTGGAGAGGAGGAATGAGGGAGGGAGGGAGGAAGAGGAGGAGGAGGAGGAGGGAAGAGGAAGAGGAGTGTGCTGGTCTCAGCTAATGGGCCCGGGCTCTGCTGTGGAGTAAGCATTCCAGTCAAAGAATCAGCAGAATAGGACGGATGGAAAGAAAGAACGAGACGGAGGTAGAACAGCAGAAAAAGAGCGAGGGAGGGTTTTTTTGTTTTTTTTTTAAATTTTCACCTGGAACACACACACACACACACACACACACACACACACACACACACACACACACACACCTCCTACAGCTGTTATTAAAGTCAGTCCTTACAGATGTGATTATTCACTGCCAAATTCAGACATTTCAGTCTCTCTGGAGGGTTTTTACAACTTGAGGAAGACGACATCGGTGAAAGGACAAATAATGAATGAAAAGACCAAATCAGCTGCATGAGAACACCGAAGAAAAACAAAATGGAGATGAAATGAAGGTGTTTCTTGCTTGTAATCCAAACAAATCTGCCAATATTACAAGAGAAAACGGTCTTGAAACAAGTCCCATGAGCTTAACGAGACATTTTGACTACTTTTGTTGACAACGAGGACGTTAAATCCCACAAAAGACACGATTTCAAACCATCAGTGAAAGGTGGATGGAGATGAGATGACACATGGATCATAAGTTGTGTTTTTTTGTTTTCTAAGGTCAAGAACGGCCTTTTTTTAAACAATGTCGACTCATGAAAATGAGTGGATGTCAGTACAGTACACTTCCACCGCAGTGAGTCAACAGTTTGTGATGCCAAAAATGTTTTTGCCATCCAAATAGATGCCAGAAATAAAAAAAAAAAAAAAAGGCAGGGGTGTCATCCAAACTAGTCCGAACAACCTGTTCTCTGAGCGCGGATGACGGTAGAAGTTCTGTAGCTGTTCTGATCGGTCGCGCTAGTGGAAAGCCCGGAGCAGAGATAATCTTTCACAGAGAGATCTGTCCTCCATCACGGTGTAAAAGTAGGACACAAGAATATGACGAAGAGCTTGAGAGAGAGGTTTAAACACCTGTACATCACTTCATACATACTGTATATACAATAAGTCGATGTCGCTTGTGTGTGCAAAAAACAGATATCACAAGGTCAAATATCTCAGGTATTATTACTTACTACTGCTTTTTCACGAGAGACAGATAACTGTGAAATAAAACTAATAAAAAGTTCAGGTTTCCAATATTACAGAGAGGAAACCGTCGCAGAATGTCCCGGAAGCTGAAGCAGAAAATCGTAATATCAGGTATATTATATACAGTTTTAATCAGTAAATCAAACAGCGTTTTTACAGATTTGATTGTCAGAAATGCTCTTCGCTCACATGTCACAGGGCTGCAATGATTCATTGATCGGTTGTAAACTACTGTAAAGTATTCTGATAATCAATAAACCAGTTTGAGTATAAACCAGTTTCCTAAATGTGAATATTTTTTTGGTTTCTTTGGGTCGTGGACAAAACGAGACATTTGAGGACATCGTCTTGGGCTTCGAGGAACATTTTCCCAAATTTTTATGACATCTTACAGACTTTACTAATGGATGAATCGAGTAAAATAATCGACAGTGACAATAGCTGGTCGTCGCAGCCCTGATATGTCAGGCAGACAGACAGCCGTTACAAATATTCAGAGCGGTTTCAAGCATTCCTGCCTGAAATCAGCCGTAAAATACGAGATATAGAGCTCCTTAGAGGCCAAATCCAAGAGCCCAAGAGCTCTTCCGGCATAAAAAAACAAAACAAACAAGAGTGCTCATGTGAGTGCAGCAACAATACGTGGCAACCTGCCAGAGTCTGAGGGACAGCCAACGGAAAGGCAAGTCAAGCACGTCAAGCCCATATGTCTCAGGATGTCTAATACCCACCGAGGGGCTGTGATATCCATCCAGCTGGATAAATGTTAAATCTACAGGAGAATCAACCCAAATAAGAAGCGGTGAATACGCTCCGTGTGGTTAACCGCCTTCACAGCGCTCCTCGTCTAGAGAGGCCAATTTAAAAACACGGTTTGGTTAAATATTCTAGCAGCAGAGCCGATAAAGAAGGTCTACTGGAGAATCAGCCAATTAGAGAAACAACAACCGGGCTATAAATAGACCAGCGACCGTGGAGGAAGATTCAGAAACGAGGAAAAAAAAGGAAAAAAAAGCAACGAGCAGATAAATTTATATCCTGAGGTATTTAGATCTACGAGCGAGCGCATTTAGTCATTTTCAACAGAGCCGCAGTCTGTCGTCAGTCGTCCAAAATATTCCTCCGACTATTACTGCTGTTACTACGGTTACTTTAGAGGATGTGTAACTGGATGATTAGTCATTTGAAAGAGGCTGTAGTGTGGGAGCTGCTGCTGCTCACTCCGACTGAGTGAATTACGACTCCCGACACTCTGACTGATTAAACAGCACAGTCAGGATCCACAGTCCACAGTTTCTTTTTCCCCCTAATGCATCTTTTTTTTTTTTTTCCTTGTTCAAAATCAGGAGGTGGATGAGAGACAGAGATGTTAACGCTCCGCCGTGACATACTGTAGATGTTACGTAACAGAAGAGGTGACGATGCAGGGCGGCGGAGAGATGGAAAGGAGGTAAACGGATGAAGTCTGAGAGATTCTATTTCACAAGAGAGACCAAGTGATCTTTAATGAAATATGTAACATGTGTACAAACATTATCCCAATGCTTTCACCAACGTTCAGACCCGGAGAAGTGCATAAAGTGGGTCAGCTGAGGCTGTAACATCAGGGAGAGCATCGGAGTGACTTACATCCTTTGTTGTAGTTTGATTCAGCGACCAGCCATCTCTGGAGGAGAGAGGTGGATGTAGAGCCAGATCCTTCTGGAAGAATAAACACCCAGCGTCACTTTAGATATCTGCTCTGATCTGAAGCCGGAGAGCTCTGAGATCACTCCTATTAATCAACCTGACTGTAGCAGAGATCCTCCATTGTCAGTGGCAGTGAAAATACAGTAAAGCAATCCGGCTGTTTGGGGCGAATAACAAACTCGCGAGTAAGATTGATAATCACAAATGATCCTGCAGCCAAACTGACTTCTCTCTAAAAAAAAAACACGGACTCCAGCTAAGGCTAAAATGTTTCCCGATGATCACATTTCAGTTTTATTCACGTTACGTTTACTTTGGCTGATTTCTTTCTTTCTTCCCTTGCTGACTCCTGAACAAAAAACAAAAATAAGTCTTTTTCTGGGTTTGAACATTGTTGGAAACACATGGAACAATTTAAGTACACAACACAACAAAATCTAAAACAAATGTTCTGGTTTTAGACATTATAAATGCAGAATGTGTACATATTATACCTTAAAAATCATGGACAGTCTAGAGAACAGGTCATGCTTCCATCACACAAGGAACTGAAGCCTCAGACACGTGTTTGATGATGTTGTCTTCAGATTAAGATGCTCTAACCTGAAACCAGCTCCCATCTAAAGCTCCGCGTCTTCCCTCGTCCCAGTTACGATATTATTCATACATGTAATCTGTGATTTCCATGCAGCCCTGATTCTGTGTCACTGAGTAACCCTGTGCTGAGGCTGAATACGTTAAAGCAATTAAACAGCTGATCTGCAGCCACAGATGCAGCGTTCCACCCGCGACAAAGTAGGTCAGAGCAGCGACGATCAGAAGTATCCTGTGCAGTTTTTCTGTTCTTGACATTGGAGTATAAGTGAAGCTCTGAGGGAGACCCAGTCTGCCCAGAACAGAAGAGTCATCCGAGCACATTTAGCAGGCTGCTGTCAGAACAGGGTCTGCTGAGCACTGACTGAAACCAAAAAAGTAATCTGGTCAGCACCGATTAACTCCCAACACGCCGTTCCCTCCCAAAGAAGAACATTTAGTCCCAAGAACTACTTTTTAAGGTTCCTTCGGCCTGTTGTTGTCTGCAATGTCACTGCAGTCTTAATATCCACGATCATTAGACAAGTTAGTAACCGTATGAACGTATGAATGAAAAAGCAGCAGATGTTTTTATACATCACATTTGTGGACGTCTACAGTGACGCCTGAACTTTGTCTGTCAGTTCCTCTGTCGTACACTTTCCTCAGTAATGACACGTTGATGTGTCGAAGCACAAAGTGTAAAGAAACAAAACGATGTGTAGCAGCAATTATTTCTAAAATGGAAGCTGGAATAAGACGCAGCGAGGACTCGAACAATCGGAAGGGTCTGCGGTGAAAACACGTTCCTCCAAAAGGTTCTGGGGAAAGTTCCTGTGATGGGGATGCAGCTCATGGTTGCTCCAGAAACTCTCCACTTCTTTGGGTGGTCATTAATGGAATCTGTTTGCAGGAACGTGAAGTGCCAACGTCTTAAGCTCTTTAATCCAATAGGAACGGCTTTTCTATTGAAATGAATGAATAAACTATTAATATTTATTCGTGCCGTGCGACAACTCTGCTCGGACATTCCTGTCAGCCAGAAACAGAGCTGTGAGTTTTCTAAACAAGAAAAAGTTTCACAGTAAAATCTTCAGACTCTCACTGACCACAACAAAAGTCATAAATCGCTGACGAAACCTTTTACTTTCTGGTGCTGGTGAAATCAAAAAGGAAATGATAGTTAACTAGTCTGCTCTGGACTCTTCTCCAGGACTTGAGAAAAAATAAGCTGATTTGAATAAATACAAATTTAACAACTATTCTGAACACCAGAATATTTCAGGGTTTAGTAAAACTCATTTAGAGCAACATAATTTGTACAAATTATATAATATTTGTGCCAGAGACCGGAGACATTAATGCCCTTAGCAAGGTCCAATTATTAGTCCCTACATCCAAACAAACAAACCAGCCCTCTTTGTCTCAGTGGGTGGTTCTGGTTCTGGTTCTGGTTCCCAACGTATAACCATTCTAGCACTGAACATAAAGAACGAGTGCTGCGGTTCAACTCCCAGCCAGAGTCTGCTGGGAGACAGCGAGAGCAGGTGGGCTGGAGAGTAATGTGAGTGCTCGACTATTTTTGGTTCTGTGTGTTGGACTGAGTCTTCATCTCTCCAGGTGGTTCCCCTGCATTCCACCAAATGCATGATGGGACTGGTAACAGAAAAAAAAAAAGTAGAAAAAATAAATTAATGGTTGTTGTTACAGGTACAGTCAGCAAAGCCTGGAAGAGACTGAAACTAAAAATAAATAAACTCATCTCTGCCAAGAAAGCACACGTGTACAGTTTGAATAGTTATTAGAGAAAAAGAAATGAGAGAGTGGAGAAAGTGAAGACACCACAGGAGAGAGAGAGAGAGAGAGAGGAGAGGTGATATGAGGACAGAAGGACAGAGGAAGAGGAAGAGGAAACAGGACGCAAAGAGAGGGCAGAGAGGATAAGAAAAGTAACTAGGGTGAGGAGACAAGTGGCCGAGAAACAAGGACAAAAACAAAAAGGTGTGGAGCTAAAAATGTGATGAAAAGCAGCGGAGAGGAAGGTGAAGAGACGATATGGTGGAGGACGAGGACGAGGAGGACGAGGAGGAGGAGGAGGAGGAGGTGTAGAGGAGGCAGGAAATAAGGTCAGATAGGAAGTGAGAGAAGAGAGATAGCAGCGAAATGACAAAAAGGAGACGAGGAGAGGAGAGGAAAGGAGCGAGCGATTGAAAGGGGCAGATAAGGAGGTGGAGGACGGTGAAAAGGAGGAGAACAGGGACAGAAAGGGAGATAGTGAGAGGACGAGGAGGAGGAGGAGGAAGAGGAGGAGGGGAGATATGGAGGAGGGAGGGAGGGAGGGAGGGAGGGGAAGAGAACAGCCTGTTTTCTCTGTTCTCTCTTACAGTATATATACATTATGTGGACGTGCTGACCGTGTTGTATGAATGTATCATCGCTTTTCCCTTGTAAAAACCTGTTGCCTACATTACCCACAATGCCCCACGAGCAGTGACTGTTCGGACAACAGATGCTTCATCCTCAACACAAAGCTTAACCAGAGCCTGAGCATAGTGTTTTAAAAAGTACCTCGAGTAACAAGAGTTGCAGCATAAAGCAACATAATGACTCAACTTATCCACAGCTTGCAGAAATGTGCAGTGCCATCATTCATTTGGGCCTCGTGGACGTTACAAGGATACTTTCAGAAACAAGTTAGGAAAATAAAAGAAAGACTGAAATTGGACAGAAAGATCAGAAGCACAGTCAGCTGCAGGAGATGTTTACAAAGCAACACATGTTTTAGAATTTGGCAACAACTCCTAAATGACCAGTTGTCTGTCTTTTCCTAAAGGACTCAGACCAACACGCTGCAACTTAAAGCAGCTAAGACGCGTTCAGTTTTCTTGTTGATTCTGGCGCCCCCTGTGGTCAACGGTGGAACGAGCACCACCACCGCATGTGGTAAAAGATCCTGATCTGGCTAATTTCAGTGACAGGTATTAATATTAATTACAATTACTACATACAAAAGACAATGCAGGTCCAACCCAACTGCCAGAATAAATGTTAGCTATGATGCTACTTTACGTTTGTTTGCTTTTGTTTCGGCACAAAACTGAGGTCTCAAAAAATGGTGAAATCCTCCCACAGAGTCAACTGCGACATTTGCTTGGATGCCGACACCACCACCTCCATCTTTCAAGGAAGGAAGGCGAATAATGTGGTAGCAGAAATGTTAACGTTGAACATTTTGTCCCGGCGACTGAGGCCGAGGCATCCGTATTAAATTTAGACTGACAGATTTGTGAAAAGTTCATCTCATTGTTAAAAATACAGTCTTAGCTCATTTCTTAACTCATCATGTCGCTCAAACTGGGAAAACAAACAGCTCCCAGAATCCATTTCTTCATGTATCTGTGCACCAGTAAATGTGTTTCTTAGTGTTTATGGAGGGAAGCTGAGGAGGACGGACCCTCCTCACAGTATTCGGGGGGGTGATTACGGGTTACTGTGGGCGAAGCTGTGCTGCAGCGTTAATTCATTTTAAGTAAGACGACAGGTGGGTTTTGACATAAAAGTCTGCTGAGTGCAGCTTTAATGGGCTTAAAAGCCATTTAAAGTTTAAACTCATTTACTTAGTCAATATATCACACAAGTATAATGCGAGAGAGAGAGAGAGAGAGTGTGTGTGTGTGTGTGTGTGTGTGTGTGTGCCATAAATGTCCCCAGTGTAAAAGGTTTCATTGAGAAAAAAAAAAAAAAGCTGAGGCATGAGGGGTGAGGCGGCGCCCCTCGCTAAACGGGAGTGGCTGGCAGCCGGCCAATCACAAAGAGCTGGCGACCTTTGAGTGACAGCCGGAGAGAGAGAGAGAGAGTAAAGAGCTCTTAAGAAAAACAGAATGTCATCCGCCGCAAATGATGCAGTCACCCTCCGACCAATCAGGAGGGAGTTCACTCATTCATTATTCCCTTCATAAAACACTCACTGGTTTCCTCTGCAGGGAGCCGTTAAACGGAGAGTTTAAACACTTATGACTCATCATAACTTAACATCATCAAACCGGCAGGAGTTTGCTTTGTCGTTCATCACACTGTATCATGAGATTTTCTTTTTTCTGCTCACCGGAATCATGACGGCATCACTCGTCTGCTAAAGATGTGAAACGAACCGACAGTGTTTGTGTCTCTTCATGACGAATGAGCTATGATGAAGGTAGCCTGACGTCAAACCTCTGAGGGAGTTAAACTACAAACATTACTCGTCACACCGACTGCACGTTGTCAGACTGACTTCAGCATCAAACACTGCAAATATTAACCTAGTAGTGTCTGACAGAAAGTCAAAGCAACATTAGCAGCTTCAAAATCAAGACTTGAACTGAGCAGCTTCTACAGACACCAGGACACTGCGGAGAGGAAGGAAGTAAAGAGAAAAAGATGTTCGGTGGTGGAAAGAAAAGTTGTCGACAGGATGGTTTTTCGATCATAAGTGCAGCTGTAGGCGCGCCAAATCACAAAAATAACTTCAGCTTCAACACCCTGTTTTCTCTTCCACACATTAAAAAAAATGTATTCAGTCAACTTCACACGTCTCTGTTTTCATATAACTCTGTCAAATTCTGACATTATCTCTGTTTTTACCTTAAATCTCAGTTTAAAACAGGTACGCACACACTAGGAAAGAAGATCTTTAACACGACTGATTGTTACTATCATAATTTGTGACCTCAATAAAGTGCATTGCAAATGGAAATTACTTTTAATTGTCGTGCATGTTGCCACCCTGCCAGCAGGAGTGGAGACGGCAGGGACAGAACATTTCACATGATGGTGCGTGATTTTGTTTGACCCGATTATTTGACGAACTTTGCCACAAAGATTGAAGAACGGCAACATTACGATCACGCTCAAACTCACCAGCTAAGAGACAGAACACACACACACATGTTGTTTCAGAGGTTAATTAGAAAGGACCGTGCAGTGAACTTCTGTGAAAAGGTAAAACTCGACTTCTTACTTGGCGAATTGGACTCTGCTAATTGCTTTTCTTTGCAACGTGTGGGAGAAAAACAGGCTTGTCCAAAAATCTCCACCACTGCCATTACCGCCATGCTGTGCAGCCCAACCCTAAAACACACCCACCATCCGAGGAGGCCGTCTCTCCGGCCCCGAGCGGAGAAACGGCTGTGTCATTACAGGAAGATAACTGTGACTAAGACTATTAGCTAATTGATAGGCTGACTGTGTTGGACCTCTCTGCTGCTGCGGCGGGGCGGTCCGGGGCTGACACAACAAAACCAAACGCGTCCAAAGGGTTCTGCTGTCATCACGAGACGTCCGCAAAAATCACCTGTGAGGTTCCGTTCGTCTCTGACCGAGGCAGCAGAATAAATACATCCAGCATTTAATGTGTTTAACTTTAATTTTCCAAAGTACATCTCGACTCCCGACATCGAGGGGGAGGGAGGAGGAAAAACGCTGAAGATGCAAACCTGCTCGCACAAGCCAAAAAATGTGAACGGGGTCTATTAGAAATGATGAAAATGGAGCAGCAGCCAACAAAAAAAAAACTAAACAAAAAAACGCCTCATGCTGGGCTACGACCCAAAATCCTCCACCTCTGAGCTCACAGCCTGATTTACAGCCCGTCCACTGGAACAGTATAAAATGTGGAAGTGGGATTTTTTTGTTGTTGTTGTTTCGTAGCATTTTGCTCAACACATGTCACCAGAAGAATCACACTGCTGGACAGAAACACAAGAGGAAACCTGTGATGGTTCCCTGATGACCCACGTTTACAGAGCGCTGTGGAACTTTAAGGGTTTAAAGTGTTTTAATACAGCATGACGGTGTGTATTAATGCATGAAGTACATGCATTTCCCCCGCGCGTGGTTTAGGGAAAAGGATATTTGTTCAAACTCGCTGCCTTTGCGCGCAGCTCGCTCCTCGGAGAGAACAGAAGCGGTTCCCGGTGGATTCCTGCTCATTAAAATAAAGGACGAATCAATGATTTCTAGAAAACTTTCTATTTATCCAGGAGAGGAATCTGCTGAGCAGCCAGGCTTTTAATGCTTCACAGGCTGGTGTTTCTCAGATTCAGCCCCCCTCACACATACATTTACATCTCATACCTCAGGTGTTTGGTTTGCATGTGTGATTTATGTGATCGGTTTAATGCAAGAAACTGGAGAAATAACGGCAAAATCTCTCTGTGGTGTTTGAGTCTGCAGAGAGCTGGACTCTTTAAACGAGGTCCTTTATAAAGAGTGTGTGTTGCTGCTGTTTTCATGTTTGTTCCAGTCTAACATGAGGACGCTGCTGGTGTGTATGATGGTGGCAGAGTGGGAGTGATGGTTGTGTGTTCGGTACCATGACTGATTCAGCTGAGCAGTCCTCTACTGACACACTGTGGTCACATGAGGTACTGCAGACAGGTGAGGCGACACACACACACACACACACACACACACACACACACACACACAGGTGTAAAGTTTAGTTTAGTGGAGTTTTGAGGACTTTAGTTCAATTGTTTTTTTTTTCTTTATTCGTCTTCATGACGTCCAGAGACAGATGTTGTACGTTTTAATCCACAACACATGTTCAATAAGTTATTATAATTACTAATATATCCACTAAATATCTGATGTTGTCTTATTATTGGTTAATATGAGACTCTATTGATCATCTGTGTTGAATGCAGGCTGTTGTGTAATAGTTGTGCTGTGATGAGATTTGTTATATTGTTGTAATAAAGTAATCTATGAAGCTGATATGGAGTAATTAAAATAAGTCCAGCCTCATGAAGCATCTGTTGTTATTCATTATGAGAAAAATCAAGCGAGTGTCTTCAGTTAGTACTTCAGAATGTACCCGAGTCAAACCTTCATGTAAAAGCATAATTACGATGAAAGAGGCACTTTTAAGATTTACCGTGTTGTTGTTTTCGTGTCAAACTCATTTTCAGTGGGAGTGCTACGGGCACTTTTACCATAGCATCAAAATCTGTTTTTTTAAAACAGTAAGAAGTCTGGACACAACATGAAACTCTGCTGGTAGCATCACCAGGGTCTCTACACATGAACACCAGCACTGGGAAGCTTGTTTGTGTGCACAGAGTCACTAAAAAGAAAGTTTTTGAACAGCTCATGTTAGCAGTAGCTTGTTCAACATGTAAATGTATTACTAACATAAATGTATGTCATCATCTATGACCATTTTTGTCTTCTGTGATTGTAATGTTATGTGGACTTGTGTGTTTTTTTATGTTTAATGTATGTAAAGTTGGTAATAATCACATCTGTGCTCTCATTTAAAGGTCCAATACGTGTGATTTGGTGGCATCTAGCAGTGAACGCCTCTCGTCTCAGCCTCCCCGACTGTTAAAACCTGAACATCGTTTGGTCTTTCAGCTCCAGGCAGCTGTGAGACTCGACCGACTGTGTGGAAGACGACCTGCAGGTTATTATACACGGATGAAAACATAATTATCGATATCATGTTCCATTTCTGGCCTTTAATCTCCCTAAATCCTTCACACTGGACTTTAAAATGTTGGTTTTTAATGCAGGAGTGTTTCTACTCTGCTTCTGCTGGAAGTGGACTTGCATGTGTTTGTGTCTGCTGCCACCTGGTGGTCACACAAAGTCCTGCAGAGACTCTTGTTGTTCTGTCGCCTACATGAATCCCAGTTGTTCCACAGACGGATGATGATCTCTTCACTGCCGCTCCTCCGTCCTCAGTCTGCTCTCTGCATCACCTCCTTATTCTTTATCACCCTCAGCTCATATCGGAGCTCCTCCTCCTGTCTTTCTTTCTTTTTCTCCCAGAGTACATCTCGTCTATGTCTTGATAGTTTCTGTCTTCACCTTCACTCATCCCTCCCTCGCTCCATCGTTCCCCTTTGATGACTTTTTTTTTTTTTTAGTCCAGTTTCTCTAATCGCACTAACGTCCTCTGAAGCACAAGGACGCCGTGTTCTCAACCTGGATGTTCAGGCTGGTGTTGAGATGTACAGCAGAAAGTAGAAGATGTAGAGGGAAAAGTTTGCAAAAAAATTCATGAGTCATCTCAAAATGTGAGACTCTTGGATGAACGCAGGGGGATCGAGCAAATATCAAGTTTCTGTTCCAGAATCAGATCTTTCTGAGTGAATAAATACACATTTTACAAGATGTAACAGAGAGAGAAGTAATAAAAGTTAAAAAAATAAAATAAAATGCTCTAATAACATCAACACCAGAAGGGTTGTGAAGACTGAAGACTGAATCTGGACTGTGTTCCTGTTATTTAACATTCAAAACATCCCGACAACGGAGCTCCAAACCCATGAAGCCCGGTTACCAAACAGTACTGTAAATCAAGTCCAGTGTGTGTGTGTGTGTGTGTGTGTGTGTGCGCATGGAGCTAAACTGCGTCACAGCGTGTGTCAGCGTGACGCATCGAGTCCTGTATCACCTTGCTGTTACTAACACACACACACACACACACACACACACACACACACACACACACACACACACACACGGAGAGAGGGGACTCTGATTTATGGTCCCGAACACATAAAATCAAACACAGATAACGAGATCGCTGATCAGCGTCGACACAAGAGGGCAGCAGCTTCACACTGCACTGGTCCTGTGTGTGTGTGTGTGTGTGTGTGTGTGTGTGTGTGTGTGTGTGTGTGTGTGTGTGTGTGTGTGTGTGTGTGTGTGTGTGTGTGTGTCGTTCTGAGTAGTTGTCAGTCAAAGCACTATCGGACCTTTGATCAAACTGACCTGCCAGTGTGTGTGTGTGTGTGTGTGTGTGTGGAGGTGGAGGTGAAACAAAGGGGAGGAAGTGGGGTGAGTCACTGAGGATTTGGATGAAAGGGATAAATGGCGGAGAGATGAAGGCTCCTGTAGAAGCAGCCTCACAGTGTGACGCCGTCCTCCGCTGACACACGGCTGCAATTTGTCCGTTTGCTCAAAAAATATTCAACAACGTTCGTTTGTGTGTTTCTGAAAAGCAAAAGTTCTGCGACTGTACGAGTCACCGTCCCTCTCGTGTGATATCGACTCCTCAGACTCAGAATAAACGTATAAAATGAAAACTTTGATGGCATTAAGTAGATTTTAGTTGACACATTTTCAAAAACTGGCTCGTCACTGTAGTTTTTGTGCGTCTGAGGGGATTGTCTTCACTTTGCATCATGCGTGCTGCCTTACAAACGCGGTCAGTGGAGCACATCGCGCCTGGCAGACGTAGCGAGACGGAGACAGACAGAGAGGGAGACGTGTTAGTGTCTCGTATCTGCAGAGACGTTCTTATTTTCTCACTTTGTTGCTGCTCTGTGTCTATTCGACGTCTTTGTGGTGCGTTCAGGAACAGGTGGGACAAAATCCTACTGATTCTACCTTTAACTTTGACAGTCTTTGAATTCTATTAACATGACGTGAGCTTCAGTTAGCTTTGAGCACAAATGTCCTTCAGAGGGAGACTTTTTACTCTGATACTCTGAGTCCCTGTCAGAACCTGAACTCTGTTACTGTACTGGAGGAAACGAGATGAATCAGTACTTTTACTGTTTTTACATGTACAATGTGAAGACATCTGATCTGTGACACTTAGATTCTCACTTCTCTACTGTTTTAACATGAAATTACTTTTGTACAACTTTTCTACACTGTGAGCCTCAATCAGAGTAAAGTAAGAGCTGATCATGAAGGATTTGAATGGAATATTTGATTATATAAACCTGAGGATCATTAAATCGACTCCAATGAATGATGAACACTGAGCGTCATCGGGCGGTTGAACTAAAACAAATGTCGGTCTGTTGAGTCTGAATCCAGAGCGCAGCAGTTAACTGTATCCTGTTAAGCATTTGTGTAAATTTCTGTCTCAATTATCAGATGAATTCTTGAGTTGTGGACAAAAACCACCAAAAATTCTACCCCGCTAATTTTGTAGCCCAACCCAAGACGTTCCCTCGAGGCATCACGTCGGTGCCGTGTTCATGAGAACGCGACAGACAGCCTGACAACACTCTGCCTCCCAGCTCGACTCTCGCAGAGACGCAGCAGTAACGGGGGAGAGGAGGGAGGTTGATAAGGGACAAATGAATGAACGGGAGGAAAGAGGAAAGAGTGGAAGACGTAAAGAGAGGAGAGGAGGAGTGATGGGTGAATGGGAGGGAGGGAGAAGGAGGATGAATATTAAAATGAATGATGTGCACTCTCCAGTCAGAAGTGCAGCTGGCAGCAGAGTGGCGTCGCCCAGCCAGCAAAACAAACTGACTGATGGCGGCACTAATGCAACACAGCAGAGAGAACAGAGAGAGACGGCCGCTGAGGGACAGACGGGCCGACACACACCGACAGGAGGACAGGACCACGCTTTTCTCTTTCCCCCCCTGAACTTTGTTAAAGTGCGTCTCTGAAACGTTTAACACTCGGATAGTTGACGCAGAGAACGTTTCCTCGGAGGTAATTGTGACGAATGTGACGAGGGAGAGACCGACTGCAGGAAGGATGAGCTCACAACACGTGCAATAAAGGAACAGGTCACCCAAAAAATGAAAATTCAGTCACCCAGACTCTGAGTTATTATCTTAACCCCTCTTTTCTAATTCGTCTGAATTTCCACGAGGAGATATCGACGGATCTGTTCCTTTAATTTTTAGTATTTGAATAAAAAATATCCCCACAGACTTTCGTTCTGTCAGAAGTGGAATCATTACATTTTCTGACGTTACACAAAATATTTGGTTTCATGTGTTTATCAGAGCTTGACGGAGAACTGAGACACAGTTTTGATTACCACGAAGATAAGTTTACCACTCGTTGACGTGCTGAGTATCAGATTCACACGGGATCAAAGTTTGTTTTGAATCCGTCCAGCATCTGATGCAAGTCTATCTAGTTTTTTTATTTAAAGTTGTTTCTCTGTCATATGATATTTAGTTGCACATCACAAGTAATAACCAGTTTTGTAGTAAAATCATAAATAATTTCACCTGGTCACCTTGTAATGGAAGTACAGGTTCCCATCATCCTTTGCAACTGACGACAAAAAAAAAAAAAACAGCAAGAAAGAAAAGACAAAAGTTCCACTGCCGCCTCACGACTTGATTGATTTTTAAAAGACTCTGTTGGAAATCTGCTCTGCTCAGGAAATTATAGAAATTATGGAGCTGGCTTTCAAAGAAAGGTTTGAAAATGTTTCTGTTGCACAAAGAAAAGAAAAAAAAAAAGAAATATATTATGCAAATAACTAAAAACGTGACATCCAGTTATTCAAATTCTGCAACTGATCAAGAATTCAACATTTACTGTTACATATCTAATCAGATGTGACCAGACTTGTAATATTCAGGAATTACAGACCGCCACTAAAACTGAATCAAGCAGCTCAGAGCGTTGACAGTTTCAACATACAGATCCAGAACATCAGCGTGAAGCAGAACCGAGCCTTCACACTGTTTCAGAACCCGTCTGACCGTCTGACTGCCTGCGTGTGTTCGCTGCCCCGTCTGACAGACTTCAGTGCAGCTTCAGACGTCAGATGTGCTCCAGATAAACTTCGTGACGACAATCAAGCTGAAAGAAAAGGTGGAAGGGAAGCCATCTCTCACCAACAAGCTACTGCTAACATGAGCTGTTCAAAAACTCTCTTTTTAGTGACTCTGTGTACACAAACAGTGTTGTCAGTGCTGGTGTTCATGTGTAGAGACCCTGGTGATGCTACCAGCAAAGTTTCATGTTGTGTCCAGACTTCGTACTGTTTTAAAAACAGAGATTTTGATGCTATCGTAAAAGTGCCCGCAGCACTCCCATTGAAAATGAGTTTGACCTGAAAACGAGAATACAGCAAATCTTAAAAGTGCCTCTTTCATCGTAATTATGCTTTTACACGAAGGTCTGAGTTGGGTACATTCAGATAAAAAGCCTCAGTTGCATTTTGGCGAGAGTTTCACTTTTATGACAAAAGAAAAGCGTCTCTGAACAGCTCCGCTTTGTCTCGGTGCTGCCTGCCTGACGCTCGGCTCTGGTTATAGAGGGGACAAAAACTATCTATGGTATGTTTTATGCACCTGGAATGAGTGAACACACACACTCAGACACACACAGACACACACACAGAGTGGTGTGTGGCGTTGATAGCTTTTGGCGAGAAGTTGCAGCTGTAGCGTGAGGGCACTGCAGATGGCGGCCGCCTCCGTCCGAGGAGAGAGAGGAGGACGGAGACGGACGGAGCAGGTGGTATAAAAGACAGAGAGGAAGAAGGAAAGAAGAGGGTTCGATAGAAGATAATTAATTATGTTACTCCCCAGCTCCACCCTCTCGTACAAACATCGAGGCTTATAAAACTGTTCCACTTGAGATTTCCTCCTCTTCCTCCTCTGCAGCGGCTTAATGACACCTGACTGGAAGTCAGCACAAACAGCTGTTAATGTCAACGAAGCTGCGCCTAATTATTGCAGGATGATGAGAGAGGAATTTGTCTATTTGTCGCTCGTGTCGCCCTCCCGCTACATCTGGGCTCCTGTAGAAACACCTCAGACTCTACAGAAAAAAAAAAAAGACCAGCTCCAGGTAACAAAAACACAACGATTAGTTAGTTTTCAGCGATTATACGCTATGACAAGATACATGTGAACATAATTTCTGCCAACAGAAGTCCAAACTATCGCTGCAGAACCACCACAGGATGGAAAACAATAATAATAAAACAAAATGTACTAAACGAAGGTTGCCTCAGACGGAGGAGGCGACCGTCACATGTGTCGTATCTCTGAGGTGAAGTATGTCACAGCGTTTGGTTCATGTGCTGCAGCCGGTTGGTTATGAGCAGGAGCTTCTATCCTCCGTCACCGAGCTGTCGGCGTGACAGCAGGTGTGCTGTCTGTACGAGGCAGGAGCTGCAGATTTGATTAGCCAGGATTGATGTGAACCACACAGCCTCCACCTCCTCCACCTACACCAGGTGTCTTTGCTTATGAAGAGACTGAAAATGGAGTCCTCCTGTTGAGTCAGTTCAGCGCCGTAATTGTGACTGCTGTTCAGTTTGTTTTGTTAATTATGGTTCCATCCATGGGAAGCCTTTTTTTTCTCTCTTTCTTTTAATTAAGAGGGTTCGGTGAGTCATCCGTCAAATATAAAAAGGGTTATAGTCATTTGTCCTTGTTGGAAGGATTTTTAATTCTTGTCATTTTGTCCATCTCACTCCAACTTCTACATCACAACATCTGCCAAGAAATGACAGATTTAACCAAGAGTAGTTAAGTTCTTTGCTTGTTTTTGGCTCATTTACTGTCACAAAAAGACAAAAACATCATCTCTCTCTTCAGCATGAACACATGAGGGGGTCAGCTCCTCCCTCTGACCTGTCCTGACACGTTTCTGCCGCTTGAGCTCTAAACCACAAACCGTCTCAGCTTACTGTGACCTTTAGGAATCACACCTACAGTAAGTGAACGCTGGTGACGGAGAAGAGGTGAAAGAAACACGAGCATGACGAGGAAGGAAGGAGAGCGTCTCGTTTGACAAATACAATCAACACGGTCAAATCTACAAGATGTGTCCCAGAAAAGAGCAGAAATCAACTTTTGACGTCTCCTCACTACATCTGAAAACAAATATCTGAACTCACATTTTAAAAAATGATCGATTTTATTTGGCGTCACGCGCCGCCTTCCCAACATCACCAGACTGATTTCAGACGTAAGAAGCCGTAAACAGACAGAGAGGGAGGCTGGAATGTGGAGAAAAGGCGTGTTAGTGTCTCGTATCTGCAGAGAGTTTCTGATTTTCTCTCTTTGTTGCTGCTCGGGACGCTTTATCAACCCAACATGTGTCTATTTGACGTCCTGGGAATGAGACTCAACAATCAACTGTCTTTGTGGTGCGTTCAGGAACAGCTGGGACAAAATCCTACTGATTCTACCTTTAACTTTAATAGTCTTTGAATTCTATTAATATGACGTGAGCTTCAGTTAGCTTTGAGCACAAATGTCCTTCTGAGGGAGACTTTTTACTCTTAACTCTAGGTCTTATCCTCCTTCTCCTTGAATTACTTGCTAAAGTTTAATAAAAATAAATGAACCAGACACACACACACCTCTCCAGGACTGTAACTGTCCACAGGGTGAACCACAAAACAACAAGAGCTGTGAATCCAGCAACTGGGACTGTTTTTCATCCCCCTGCACGTCTTTACAGATGGATTTGATTTTTTACTGGTGGTGAAAACAATGTGCTGTATTTCTGCAGAATCTGCACTGAAATGCCAACTCTGAAATATAAAAGCTCACATTACTGCAGACACGACAGAAACCACCACAGTTCTGCTGCAATTATTATTATTTTCAACTATTTGAGATCATTCATGTTAGCAGGACGGTTGTAACGCAAACATCCGATCAGATTTCATCTCTTCTTCATTCTCTGATATGTTCTTTTGTTATTTGATTGATTTTAACTTTTTTTTTTTTGGCAGCATATGGAATCTGTGTGTCCTGCCAACGATAACGAACTCATCGAACTGAACGCGGTGCCAGAGACAGGTGATCCAGCCGGAAGCCGTAAACACGCTCTCAATCGCAATTAGACGGGAGTAATGGCGAAGGACGGATGATCCGCTGCGGCGGTCGTCGGTCCCGTATCTGCCATTTGGGTGTGATCGACTGTGGACTACCTCTGAGACTGCCTGGGAGGGGAGGGGGGGCATTAAAAGAGAGGGAGTGGCGAGGCAGACAGTCACACGGGACCAGAGGGTAATAAAAATCCTTCTAACCTACCGTCAATCTCTTCCATCTGTGGATCCACTGCGTGACAGGGTAAGTGGGGTTTTAACCTGTCATGTCTAATAAAAATCAGCCGCCGCCCCTCCAGGCTGCGCTGACACACCTGGTCTGATCTGCAACTGGGTCAGCAGCTGTCTGCCCGCCAGTCTCTCTGCTGGTCTGTCCGTCACACAGAGCGAGGCGATGGAAATGTAAAAGTCTCTCGGTCACAGAGCTCTGGAGTCGGGCCGGCGGTGGGAAAAAGGTCCCGGTTTCAACTCAGGTAACATTTAGAGGAACCGCGTGGTACCGTGCATGTTCTCACTGCAGCTGAACTCACGTTAATTTTACTGATTACTTTCTCTTCTCTGTTTGAAATCAGCTGCTGAGGACTTTGATTGCTCGAGAGAAACCTGCAGACTCTCCGACTGTGAGTCACTATCGAGAGACACAGAGAAACGACTTTCAATTCTAAAAAACATATTTACAGCAACTACGAAGTGACAAGTTTTTTTCTTTGGTGGCACCCAGATAATCAGTATCAGTAGTCAGAGCTGAGAAAATACATGACGCTTTAAACCAAACTGAATTCTTAAATGCTGTTTCAAGGCTTTTTCTTGCCGAGCTGGCAACGATCTGGACAGTATGTACTTGTTAAATCTACAGACACGGCTCGTGTTATGAAAGAAAACATTCCCTTTCTGAGCTGTACAATCAATCAGCGAAGACACAAAGCTATTGATTTTCTCACTTGTTTGAATCCCTTCTGTACTTAAAGCCCTCGCACTATTTGGACACGATGTATTGATTTTAGAATAAATCTCATAGCTTCTGATTCTGAAGCGGCCAAATCGCCTTCTGATGAACCCACGGTTGGAAAGTTGAGTCTGTTCTTGACCCTCGGACTGGAATCGATGAAGATCTGCTGATAAGGCCTGAAATAATGAAGGCGCTGGTCAAATAACATGAACCTTAAAAGGGTCTTTCACCAAGAGGACTTCCCTACGAGTCAGTCGGGTCTCCGAGCTACGCTTCTTCAGGAAAACATGCACTATACGTATGTGGTGGCCGTCGATAGTCAAGGCCCGTCCAAGCAGATATTTTAAGATCTTCGTCCCCGACCCAACTTCTCCAACCCTCCTATAAAAAGAGTCACGATAAGACTGGTTTCAGAAGCCAGCGTCTGATCTCGTATCTCCCCGACATGAGCAAACATTCAGCCTGCTTGATATCTTTCAGACGTCTCCTCGGCAGAGCTCCAGGATATCGTGTCTTTTGAACAACTCGCGTTCGGCCGCCGAGCGCCAGTTTGCCTCTGATCTGGAGGCTTTTTGTCGCGGATCCACAAGAAAAACTGTTTGCAAATGATAATCATGGCTGTAAACCTGCAGTGTGAACTGGGCATGAAGGTTTTTTTTTTTTTTATCCGTCCATCTGTTCGTCTTTGTTCTGTCTAACAACACAAACTGTTTTGGCGCTGACACGTCTCCTACATCTGATCCTTGGACGGTGGTTGACCAAATGTCACTATTAGATGAGAATTTTTTGGCATAAACACTTTGATCGATGTAACTTTAAAACAGATTTCCAAAGCTTCTACCTGACGTGCAGCCTGACATGATTCTCCCTCTCGCAGCTCTCGCTTATTAAGTAGAAGTATTTTTCCACCGAGACTTTCGTCCACACCCTGTATTTGCTAATTACTGATTGGATAAACTGGGACCTTGTTAGGACTGCTAGATCCCAGATATGATTACTGCAATTAGTGTTGAACAATAGTAATTATGTTTTATGGCTCTTCCGCTGTCTCTGGGGGGGGGATGCTGTGTTTGGTAGCTAACAGATAAGCTGAAGGAGTTTTTGCACACCTAAGATATAAAACATGCAGGATAATGAATCAGTGTCTCTACAGGAAACAACAGGAGAGGGTGGAGACGAGGGATGAACGTATAGACGGAGAGGTGGAGGTAAAGCTCTCCCTGGTGCTCTGACACAAGCTGATTTGATGATAAGTGTTGATTACACATCGTTTTTCCAGCTGCAGTTTACCAACTTCACTTCAGTTTTAAAGCCCCTCCGCTGTATTTACATCCTTCTGGGCATTTTAGGCGCTTTCAGCTGACAGTTTTTGGTTTTCACTGCACATTTACTGTTTTTCGTTCATCATCCAGAGTTTCCAGCAGCAGCAGCTGTTTTCAGCAAACAAGCTCTGATAAAACCTACCATATGCCACCTGGCCCGGGTTCTCCCCTCCCGGTTCTGTATCACAGCAGTTCATGAAATAGTCACGGTGAATCTGAAATTGTTTTCATGAGTACCAGACACTCCCAGTTTTATTTCACTGCCCTCTCCTGGCATCACAATCCTCCTGAATTCTCAATTTCTCCCAGTTTACGACATTTTTACCTCTTTTTTTTTTTAGTGATCTGTAGTCTGCTGAGGAGTGGAGGAGAAAACAGATTTCAGACGGGGATCGTGTTGTAGCGGCGACACGAGCGCACGGTGGAGATTCACAACGATTCAAACCATTTGGTGGAGCTGCAGACTGACTGTGAATAACTATACATGTTTACGCGCCGTGTCAGGTGAGCTGATGGCATCATGTCACTGGGCCGTCGTGACAGACGCTGGTGTTATGAAAGTATAGGAGGAGGAAATCAGTTTAAACAAAGTCACTGAACTTTGTTAGCGTTTTTCTTCAGATTCAAGTCCCGTCAAGCGTTGAAAGTGAAGTTATGAAGTTCATTCAAATACCTGATTTTGTTGCTGTCAGGGGCTAAAAGAACTTTTCGGTTTTCAGGAACATCAGAAAAAATTCAAATACAGGGCAAAGTGTAAACCTGTAACATATCCAGAGTAGTAAATAATGATCTGTACTCACTCCCACTGTTTCCTCCGGGCCTGCGGCGTGTTGTGCCGCTTGTGTGCCTGGTGAGCCAGGATGACATCGCGGTGGTCCACCAGTCCTCCCCTCCTGCGGATGAGTGGGACGGTGGGGTCAGTGCTGCTGGTGACCAGGGACAAGGAGCCTCGACCGGACCGGACCCCGTAGCCGCCGCCTCCGCCGAGAAATGGCACATCTCTGTACTGGTCGACCCGGACGTCGTAGACGGCGTGATAGTAGGTGGGGTTGGGGCCCACGCTGCTCCCGCTGATCGGGGGAGGGGGGCAGCGTAGCGGCCGGTGGACGCCCTGAGAGGAGGAGGAGCAGGATGAGGTCTGGGGCCACACCACCGTGCCGCCATGGTCCTGGTAGAGGGGGGACAGCATGGAGCTGCAGGAGGAGGTGGAGAGAAGAGAGGGAAGAAAAAAGGGAACTTAAGTCCATCTGTTTTTGTCTCCTACTGAAACCAATAACTGGATGAGCATGAACACTTCAGAGCAAAAGTGGGAACAGCCACAAAGAGACTCTGTAGGAAGGTGGGAATCATTGTAGGAGACACAGCTGCTTCTTCCTCCACTCTTGGTGTCACAATTATGTCTTTTCTGTCTGCTTTTGTTTGTGTTTTCGCCCACACCTGACCTGCTTTAGCATCATCAGTCCAGCCCTGTTCCCAGCGTTCGTCCCGGCCTATCAGCTCCCTCCTCGCCGCTCATTGTTTCCTCCTCTAATTCCCCTCGCCTGTGTTTCTCCGCCTCGCTCCACCTGTGCCTCTTCCCTCGTTAGTTTGGATTTAAACCAAGTCATTAGTACAGCCTTTGTCGAGTCATCTGTTTACCTGATCCTGCTGTTTGTCTCTCCTGTTCCTGTGGTTCAGCTTGAGTAAACGCTCTGCGACCGATCTGCCGTCTCTTGCATTTGGATCACTGGATGAAGTTTTATCCAGGATTTATTTAACACGAGGAACAGCGAGACCAGATTTCACAGAAAGCTGAACAGACGAGTCCGAACAAAACACCGGCTTAAGTACAAAGTAATCTAACGAGGGGATGAGGTGCAGGTGGAGCGAGGTGGAGAAACACTACGAAACAAATGAGGGGCTGAAACACTGGAGGGAGGGAAAGACTAACGAGGGAGATGCTGTGCAGGTTAACAGGGCGGGGCTAATTAAACAGATACAGGACAGGTGTGGAGGACAAATCAGGCTGGTGAGGCGCACGAGGAAGCAGGAAGCAAAACAGAACAGGACACAAACCCAGAAAACACATAAAACACACGTACAGTAAAACTGAAATGACAATCAATCAATGAGGAATCAATAAAATGTTATCAGTGGTGTGTGAGGGGACGGTTGTGACACCAGCAGTAAATCACACACAGGTCGACGTTACCGCACGGTGTAACGCTGATTTACACCATTTCAGGTTCCTCTGTCTTAATCAAGGAGTAAATATCTGCACAGTGTGAAATGCAGGCGGCTGCACGCGTCGCTAGGCAAGTTCCCTCGCACTGCTGTTGCTCAGCATCACAATTTATTAATCTCACTGACGTCTCAGTCCCTCCAGACCTCAAACTCAAGAGTGCTGAGAAGAAGGTCAAGAGGGACTGAAACGTCAGTGAGATTAATAAATTGTGATGCTGAGCAACAGCAGTGAGAGGGATCTTCTTTTGTCAACACCGAGGTTCCTTTATCTGCCGTTTTCCCGAGTCGTCTGCAGCGATAACTTGATGTAGTGCTCGGACGGCACGTCAGCATTTTTCAACCAATATTTGGATGAGGGCTTGTTTTTTTGTTTTTTTCCCCAGGCAGCTCTTTTTTACATTTGCTTCTTCTCAACTTTCCACGCGAGATATAAGCCAGTATTGTTTTGCCCTTGGTTAGGAAGAAAAAGGAAAAAAGAGTGAGAAGGGAGAAGAATGTGAATCCACATGGAGACATTAACAAACCACACATTCAATAAGAGTCCAGAGGACAAACAACGACGAGAGGGAGGGAGAGAAAAGAAGGGTGGACAGGAAGATAAAAGGGGGAAACACTCTTAATTAAATGCCTGCAAGGACTAATGACACTAACCTGGCATTTCAATTTAACTACGTAAACTAACTGCTGCCGGTCTACGTGTGTGTGATGGTGTGTGTGTGTGTGTGTGTGTGCAAACAGCATTTTTCCTCACCAGTTATCTGCTGAGCGTGCATTACACATTATTTCTCCCTGACATGGTGTAAAGCGAAAACTAATTCACAGCGACAGGCGCACACACACAGATTTACGCTCACACACTGCAGGTACAATGATGAGACATACTGCTATGGTAAGGACTTTGTTGGGTGATTGAGAGTGTGTGTGTGTGTGTGTGTGTGTGTGTGTGTGAGTGTGTGTGAGCCGCAGGGCTTGAGGTCTGGTTGTATTAGCGGTAGCAGCAGAAAGCGCAAAAACTCGGACTCGTGCACAGTAAAAAAAACACATAGCAAGGGCAAAACTACAGAGCGGACTCAGAGAGGTGACGGGATCACGAGGGGAGACGGAGACGTTGATGGACGGGTAGAGAAGACAGAAGACGGTGAGCTGGGTGGACAGATGAGGGGAGGAAAAAAAAAAAGAGGGGGAAGACAGTGAGACGTTGGGGGGTCGTGGGGTTAACAGGAAAAATGTAAGCAGCGTTTACCCTGCAGGCATGATGCACAGAGTCCTTTAATAAAAGCTACAGAGGCAGCAGAAAAGCAGCGAAAGAGCGGGAGAGATTAGGGGACACGACAGGATGAGTGGAAGAATGACTATTTGCTAAGAGAGAAAGACGAGGCAGAGCCGTGCACATGAAGCAAAATCCTTTCTCGCTCTCAGTCATTGTGTGTCTGTGACAGCAGAGGGGAGGCTGCTGGACGTCTGGCTGAGCTGCGTACTACGACAGATCCACACGCTGCAGATAAACGCAGCAGAGCACCAGTGACGTCCTGCTGCAGCCGGGGATATCACTCATCCATCCGGGGAGCTACGAACCTCCGCGGTTGCAGCCGTGGTTAAAATCTGATATTCAGTTATCAAATTGAATAATCTGGGGGTTTTCGGCTGTTGTTCCAGCAGGTCCTCCCCGACCAAATGGTGTTATTTCAATCCCTCTTTTGAGTTTTGGAGTCATTATAGGCGCTGACGTCAGAGAAAAACTGTCAGGTGACGTTAAAAAAAAAAACTTTAAAAAGCCAGAATCACGTTAAATGACATGTGAAGATCTTAAAATACGTAACAGCTGGAAGTATAGGCAGCTTACAACGACCCTTTTTTACATTTATTGTCAGTAAAGACAGGCGCAAAGGAGGAAGTCATGTCAACGAGTCACAAAATTCAGGATTCATGACGTGCTTTCTGTAGGTGTGGACTTTTTGAACTTTGAAGATCTTTTACATGCACAAGAACATTTACAAACCACCGAATTGAAGGAAAACATGAAAAAGCATAATAGGTTTCCTTTAATATTACGTATTATCTTACGAGTGCCTCCAACTTTCTCCCTCTTTCCTTTGTCTGCTCACCTTTTCTCTCTCTGACATTCTGCTGTAAAATAAAACAAGTAAAATCTAAAATACATCGTGAAAACAGGTGAAATTACTTCAAACACTGTCGCGTAGTTGCCCCCCCCCCAAAAAAAAAACACGTCTGAAACAAATGCTGTTTTCAGTTTTTTGTTCTGCAATCTGCGCCCGAGCCACGCAATTATGACTCTGCTCAGCTGGTAATTGGGGAAGGAGCTGCAATCACACACTAAACTGAACAAATGTATTCATCCTGCTGGCTCCTGAAGCATCACTGACGTCAGAACCTTTAGTTTCCAGTGGACACTAATAAAAAACAACAGTGGGAGATGAACGGCCGGACCCGGCTCACAAAATTGAACATGACTCACCCCGAATTTCTTATTGTGATTTAAGTTATTTTGCACCGGGTGTTTCCTGTAGTCCCGTCCTCTCCCGCTGAGTCGGGCAGGAGGGAGGGGACATAAATAAAGGTGGTGTTACTGCAATGTGTGCGTAAACACCGATGCTTCAGAAAAGGCAGAGTGTGTTTGGTGCATTTGAGACGGACGGAGGAGTGAAACGGCGGAGCGATGCCTCAATGTCACACAAGCAGGATTTTGATTGGAAGGTCAGTGAAGTGAATCCCTGGGCAGCGCTGGGAGAATCTGGCCGGAGAAAGTGGACGAGTAAAACCTTTTTCCCTTCCCCTGAAGCGGTCCAGAGCCGCTACTCAGCTGCCATCATTTCTCCGAATTCACTCTGAAAAACACCTTTTCATCAGTACAGTAAAGCAGTGGGGATTCAGCAGAGGTAGAGCTGACTGGTCAAGTTGTTTTTGCACATGTAAGGTCAAGAGATGGCGTTTTATGTGACAGCTGCATTTAAGTGCACAGCCTCCATCTTTATGACATAATAGCCCCCCGATGTGTTTGTTGAATCCTATTAGCAGATATCAGCTCATAAATGTGACAGAACCGATTCTAACACTGCATTTACTGCAAGCCAGATAATAAAAGTCAAACACAAACTTAATGATGTTTGTTGTAGCGTGCGTTCTCCTCCGTTCTGCCAGGTAATAACGACAATACAACAGCTCCTATCATGAGTTTCTGGTGGTCCGAACTCAAGTTAATTACAGTGCGAGAGCCTCCAGCTGAATCGCCCACGCAGCCAACAATGAGGCCTGATTAGTACCAGCGGTGCAGGACTGTGGGATCAAACAATGGCTCCAAATCGCCCAAGAGATGAATGTCGTAAAATGAACATAATTTCAGTTTGTCTTAAGAAAGATGAGTTTGTTATTGAGTCATTGTTGGACGACACACACCAACTAGGACAGCCTGGTTATGGAGCGCTGCAGGGACGATGTATTTCTGGAGGCTCAACTGGAAGTTAGCATCGCCTTGGTTCCCCAAATGAGATTTTTCGATTGTATTTTGGATTATCGCTCAATGTAAGATCTGTGGCAAACACAAGTTTCTGTCACGTTTGGTTCAGTAAGGCCATTTTCACAGATGAACACCACTTTTAATTGTAAATGAAACCACCAGAAGGAAAAAGCTATCGTTTGGCTATAAACGAGCTACATCACGGTCACGACTATGAAGCTTCTGCTACAACATACACACATAAACTGATCAATGTACATGTTGTAAAGTTACAGTTAGAATAGTTTGTAACCGAACACAAACCTTATTTCTCATTTTCCCCAAAAACCCCACTTAAAAAAACCTGCTAACGTTGAGATTAGAGGAACGAGAAGTACAAAAATGCAAACTGATTTCAGGGTTTCATTCCTGCAGCAGGGCTGGTCGCCTACGTTAGCTAATTAGGCGACACGTTAGCAACCATTCCAGTCGAACTCCCGTCCCCCGTCTGTCAAAAATCCTTTTGTTTGGAAGCAAGAGCAGCCATCTTGTGGGCCTAACAGAGGTTTATTTCAGCTGCGTCATGCACACAATAATCTTCTTATTTTGTCCTAAATTATTTTTGTGTCCGTCGCAAATAAACCAAAATACACGTGACACACACGTCCATATCGCACGGAGCTATACGTCTGCAAAGATCTACTGTACCTCCGCCCTGATGGAGGTGGTGTCAGGATTACAAAACTGGAATAATGAAGGGTGAGAACAAGACGACGCAGAGCACCGGGACTGTTTTTCTGTTGGCTCTCAGCAGCTCGACTCCTTTAGGAACCAGATGCTGGTACGACCTCATCTCCTGTCGTCCTGTGTGATTGAATGTGCCGGCGGCTGACAGCGCTGTCAACAGCCAATCAGGAGAGATGCTCTGTTAGTGCACAATACTTATTACTAGGAACTATGAACAGGACTCATCCTGATGGACCGCGGACTCATGGGAGCATCCCTCTCTGTCTCTCTCGTGGCTGCTGCTGCCTCACATATTGACGGATCTGGATCGTCATACTCTGGACTCTGCTGGATAATCGCTCTCCTTTACTGTCTCCAATATGTCTGCTACTGTAAAGTTTGATGCCTCGATCTTTTCGTTCTCGAATCGAGCACCTAAAGACAGAGGATGTCGCTCAGTGTGCAGATCGTGAAGCCCTCTGTCTCTGACTGGGTCGACATCCAGTATTTTCACATCACAGGTGATGAAAAGAGGCATTAAAATGCAAGTCTTGCAGGTTAGATGTGAGACTCAGTGGGCTGTTGGAGGAGTTTTGTGTGCTGCGACTGGGTGGAGGGCATGAAAAGGCTGATGAAAAGCTTCGAAGTCGGTCATTTTGTGTTGCTCTGCGTACAATGACTGGAAGAATTGTGTCCGAGCAGCGGGACTCATCAGTCAGTCAACTCCAGTTCCTCCACAGAAAAGGCGTTAAAATTTAGCTTAAAAGAATAAATGAACAAAGATAGAATCGTTCATAACACATCGTGTCATTCAAACGCGTCACTCGGAGAACAGGCTGCCTCTGGATCAGTCAAACGCAGCTCCTGGTCTCCTGGTGTTCTGACCGTCTGACTGCCGCTGACCTCTTTCTGCCTGTCAGCCTCCCCCAAACGCTCTGACCTCTCAGGTCACAGCTCTCTGACTGCTGCATCCATCAAGAAGCAGGTGAATGCTAACAAGCCACAATGTTTTCATCTCTCACGTCCGCTCTGAGGCTCAACCTGAACCTGAAAAAAATCCTCCCCATTCGTTTTCTGCCCTCGTACTGTTTTTTTAAAACAGCTGAAAGCTAAACGGCTGCCTGGAGACACGGCTGCTCATTTGTATGCAGGACTTCATGAATGTGTTAAATTGGATACAGCAAACACAACATTTGAAATCATTTAATTCAGACAGTTGCCAGAATTGTGGTTCCCAGTGCAGTTTGAATGAGCCTGGAGCTCAGCTGAACAGAACCAAACAACGTCCGGTCAACATGGTCTATCTGGGGATCTGTCTGTTTAGGTTTCATATTTCTTTCTCTCTCATCACAGCGCTCTCGTCAGCGTATAAGGACACGATCACACATGACAATGGTCCGATTTACTGTCTTAAATAGCCACAAACACGATGTCTTTTAAAAATATCCAGTGTTGTGACTCTGCTGTCCGCCGTTTGGCAGCCCTGCTGGCCCGGAGCTCTCAGCTGGTTCGCAGTCTGTACTGATTTTTTGGATCTGTTCTATTTTCTTGACGTGCTACGAGCACATCTGGCAGAGAAAACACACTGATAAACTAGAAGAAAGACAAGAAATTAGAAGTAGTGTCACAGGTGTTTATTCCTCAGAGCTGAGCAGTCACACTCTTACAGGTCGGCTCGCCGGTGTGGCAGCGACAGGTCGATAAAAATAATCAATAATTATCTATATCGACTGGTATGAAACTTCACTCTCATGATAGACCACATGGGACAGGCCTCGCACTCAAACTGACAAAGGAAACAAATCAGTTTGATGCAGCGCAGCCAGAAGTGTCAATTGAGGGAAACACCAAAACCACTGAGGTCAACGTGTCAGCACAGAAATATCTCTGTGAAAAAACACTATCTGCTTTTACATGGAGCTTAATATTCCAGTTATAATCAGTTTTAAAGACCAAACAGAATAAACAACAACTCAAACCCGAACCAAATCTAAATCGGTTGTCGAGGACGAGGTTAAACCGAACTGATCGTAAACACGTATTAACTTTCTCCACCAATCAAAGACGAACTGATTTGTTTTTTTATACAAACTCTTAGAGAACTTAGACTATTGACATTCATGTTGGGGACGGGGAGTTGATCAAACGTGTGCCCAAAAGAGATCAAATATCCAACAAAGAAGACGGAAACACCAGATCCTATTAATCCCATCCCTGATTTTTCCTCGATCAGAACGAGGAAACACTGTCCGTGTAAAAACAGCCGCTGCTACGTTGGATCCTGCCGTCCCGCCTGTGTCAGTCTGCAGAAGCCTCGTGCTTCTCCGGAAATATAGTATTCTGCATTTTGCGGCAGGGTGCAATAAATTATCGGTTGATGACATTTTCAATAACCTCGCCAAGGTGAAACGATATCACAAGGAGGAGTCTGGACGTTTGCCATCCTCGTTGCAGCTTCGGTTACCTCCCGCTGCTGTGGAAAAGTTACATCTATCAGCTGCCGCATCCCGTGTGTGTTTCCTGTAAGGTAACATGTGATATACAGCATGAACAAAGCCCCTGACATGGCACTCTGAGACGTCTGTGTGTGAGCCGCAGCAGGTGGGTCAGTTACGTCACTTGTGCCATAAAGTGAACATCTCATGTCTGCAGTGATGTCCCAGGCGGGGACGTCGAAGAGGAAATGCACCGAGCTAAATGATGTGTGAGAGTGTTTTTTCTTGGACCACTGAACTGTGAAAAGACCAGTGCACATTGATAGTGTGTGTGTGTGTGTGTGTGTGTGTTTATGTGTGTGTTGTCCAGGCTTCTTTAACCTCCCCGCTGGACTAGGTAGCTGGAGGTTTAAGATTCAATAAAAGGCGAACCATTAGGACCGCAGACGAACCACAAGTGCAGAGTTTAGGCGTGTGTCACTTAAGTTGTAAAATGAAAACATCCCAGAAAATAACAGTGATCACATGTTATGTTCTAATTTGGACGGCGAACCGCTATGACGTCCCCGATCTACGGTACAAATACGTCAACGAGAGAAGATCACCCCACCGCCGCGCTGCTGTAGAAGGATACCAAAAAAAAAAAAAAACAAAAGCTGCGTCTAATTAGCAAATGGAGATCAAGTGATTTTGGCTCGGGGAAAGCGCTATTAAATTGTGAACTGTCTCGGTGAGTCACCACACAAGCTCGGGACATGAATAAAATCAGCTGGCAACATGCTGAGACCCATTATTCTGAGAGAGGTGGCCAAAATGATGGGGCGGCGGAGGAGACGGGGGTATTACTGGAGCTTATAAATCTGAGTTAGTGATGGGCAAACACAGACAGACAGCCATGACAAAGGCAGACAAAGTAGATTTGGTAGCTAGGTGCCTCCTTTTTTTCACCACAGTACAAAGACAGGCTGCTGTCCGCCTCAGTGCTCTTCTGAACCCCCGCCTGTGTTTCGCAGTGGAAGTATTTACTTTGGGTTTCACCCAAGGGTGCCACGACACACACACACTGACTCACTCCTGCTTTCATCCCAACTGCTGCATGAAAAGCCAGAACAGAGGATGTTGTTTACTCCGCTGAGCCGCGGTACACACCATGACAACCACGCTTGATTTACGTCACACTCTGAGTGGACGGACCTGCCGGCGTCACACAGAGCGGCATGTCAACAACCAGGCGAGTGAGACTGTACATGTACAAAGATATGACTAAATTAAATTCAAGAGGCAAAACACCTGCAATTTCAGTTTATACTTAAAGCGGCTGCCAGGAACTTTCATTTGTTGTTGATTCTGGTGCCCCCTGTGGACAAAAGTGGTATGATCACCATCGCTTACTGTGAAGCAAGCAAGACGTTTTCAACACACAGCTCTTTGCAGGATATATGGTTTTGAGTTAACCAATCAGCTTGTAGCTGCGTAAGATGAATTCACCAATCCAGACAGCGTTTCTTCCTGTCGAGAGGTTAACGGTTCTTTCACAGGGTGATGATTAAAAGGGATAAAATGATCCATCGATCCAAAACAGTACTTTGGTTTCATCATCTTAAAGTTGCACCTTTATTTTGAAACGCTCACCGTGTTACCTTTTTCCCATCTTAGCACAGATCGAGCCTTAAAATTCAAACAACGAGGATATTTACTCAGCTCAGCAGTGTGGAAATATTCTGGGTTATTGGACGAGTCAACGGACAAACAGAGCAACTCACTCAGTGGTCAGCTAACTTGTTGCTCTTGCTACAGCGACAGCGATCAGTTTTCAAGAATGTCAGGCTGGGAAATCCTGCATGCTAACGGAAATTTGTTGGGAGATGCAATGACTTAAACCAGCAGTGAGTATGAAACAGTTGAAGTAAACAGTACAAATCTGATTGCTTTTGATGACGATGATGTTAACCAAGTAGTCTTTTTTTCTGGTTTGCACTTTGGCACAGCACCACAAAAACTAAACACTGCAAATTTGGGACTATGACTAAAATACTGTATATGAAAATAGAAGCAAAGCTAAAATAAATTGCCCTTGTAGCACCACACGGCCTCGCTGCAGGGTCGTGGTGTTGTCAGCCTGTCTAACAGTAACACCACATTAGGCTTGGCGAACATCCTCGCTGTCAAACAGCGCGCACACCGAGCCTCTCCAGAGGAACGGGCTGAGATTAAATGTCAGGCAGCCGCTCTGCTGGCTGATGGGAGGTGGAAGACAGCCGCAGCCCCTGAGCGTCTCCAGTGGCGTTAGACAGAAAGAGAGTGAGACAGTGAAGATCCTGTAGTGACTCTGGTCATCTCAGCTCTGAAGGCTAAGAAAGGTTCACAGCTCCCCTCCAACGGCTGGACGTCCCGGCCGGCTCGTCCTTGTTTAGCACACTTGACTTTTTTTCCAGACGACTCGTGGCAGGTGGACGAGGAGGAGCGGGAGAAAACAGCCTTCAAGACGAGCTCGTAGCAGCGACGTACATTGGGGCCTCAACAGTTCTTTGAACGCATCACGGAGCTGGTCGTCGGGGTGTCACGTCTACATGTTGTGTTTTGACGTTGCGGCCTCCGTTACACCTTCAGGATTTTGCTGTGTTTCAAGCGTTCCGGCTTTGTTTCTCTCTGTTATCTGTGTTCATGGATATGACGTGATGGTCTTTTCGGCTTGTTGTTTTAGTTGCCTGGGGAATCGCTTTTATTTGCCTTGTGCAGCGAGGTGACGCCTTGTTTTACTGCCACTGTCGTCCCTCTGCTGCTGCAGGGTGGAGTCGAGGCGGAGGAGGACGTTCACCGGATCATTCGTAGCTTCCACCATCATTTTGTTTTTTTGCATATTGGCTGTAAGTTTATTATTACAGTGTTTATTGTGGAGACAAATATTTGCACAAAAGTGAGGCATTTATGGAAGACTGAAACTACCAGCAAAAATATAATTAAATGCACCAGAAATAGCACTTCATTAATTTATTTCTTGAATATTTATGTATGTAATTATTTCTAATATTTTGTAATATGCAAGGGAAAAAGAATACTGACATAAATACTGAAATAAATAAAATTAAAAATGTATTAATGGATCAATAAAATCGTACACTTAAAATAAATGTAGGCATTAATTAATTGTTGATAATTCTTGCATTTATTTAACTTTGAATTGATTCTGTTGTTTGTATTTCTTTCTTATATTTAGAAAAAAATATATAAACGTAAATAAATAAACTTATAAATTGATAAATGGATCAATAAAATGCTTAATGAGATGGGAGAGTAAATAAAAAAGAGGGATTCATACAAATTTAAATACTAACAGAAGCTAATTTAAGCAGAAGTATAAATTCATGTCACATTTGATAAAATAATTAAATATCATATAGTTTATTTATTGAGCATATTATGTTTGTTATTTATTTGTCTTTTATTTTGTCAGTTTCAGTCCTCCACAGACATCGTGATCAAAACATTTTGACACATCAACACTGACAGGATTGTGAGTGAGTAGTGAGCAGAGGCGTGATCGTGCAGGTGAAGGTGTAATCACCTGTGTGGGTCGACCACTGCTGCATTTAGATCTAATTGTAGTGAAGATTATAATCGTCCAACATGTTCCTGTGTGTCTGCTCCCTGTGACTTCATCTTTTCTCCTTTGTTTTCATGTTAAAGCTGTCTGGATTCTCCTTGTTGCCTGTTTGTTTCGTGTCTTTTTAGTTCTTGCATCTTGGATTTTTTTGTGCGACAGCTGTCATTATAAAAGCTCACTTTCTGTTGTTCTACCTGCCGGCCTGTGTTTGGGAACTGTGATAATTACTGAGAGGCAAACAAAGACACCTAATAAAGTCTGAAAATGTATTTCCATCAGTGTTATTCGTGTGAATTTGTCTCTGCCACATTCACACAACCCATTAGGATGTCACCTTGTCACTCACCTGCTTTGTGGTCGACAGTGTGAGAAGGATATTTAAAATCTCCTCCTCTATATTTCTGAGGACAGCAGGAAGTATAGTAGACTGTTGTTGACAAAAGGTGTTTTTCCACAGCGGCCGGATGGACGTCTGCTGATTATTTACTTTAGTTTAGTTTGGGTGATACATTTTCTGTTTCTCTGTAGGTGTTTAGGATCAAATTCTGTCTGAAAACGGTGGTTAACATTCGAACACGTTTCCTTGAGACAACGTGAAACTCTGAGGTACGTTTTCACTCGTTTGGTGGATGAAACGCACCATATTTTTAATAAAGCGTGCACAATAAAACATTTGGTATCCAACACAGCACCAGTGTTTCCCTATGAACAGGGCTTGGCAATGTAAAGATATTATATCATTGTTGATATATGAGACTATTTTTTATCTCATGTATATCTCAGATTTTGGATTTTGTTATATTGATGGAACATAAATGCTGTTTTTTTTCTTGCTTTTAAAGGCTACAAGCGATGACACTTTCTCAACTTACCAGATGTTTTCTACTGTTTTCTAATGTTCTAATACTTGCATTTACCCACTTCGTCATCATATCCCCGTTATTGCATCATAAAAATCTGTAATTTCAGGCCCGTATCGCCCAGATCTACCCATAAATAAATGTTTTGCTGCAATATGTCAGCACTGAACGAGCCTGAGTGGAGTTTATAAGGAGCTGGATGTTGTTTCTGTGGTTCTCTCATGTTGATGCACAGTGAGACAGTCGTTGTGTCCTAATCCAGGAGCTGCAGCCTTCGCAGGCGCCTCCGTCGTAGAGACCTTCGAATGCCACATAAATGGGATGGTCTAGCCTTCGGAGTATTTCCTGCCGTTACCCTTACGTCACAATTTCTGCCACCCAGGCCCACGAAAGTAAGAGTGGAAAGACGAGTAGAAAGTAAAAATATTTTACCTAGAGCAATATTTGATTGTCGTTTTAGTCCTGCTGAAGAGAAAAAGTGGCGCCAGCTGGTATATTTCTGGTTAAGGCAGCACTGTGGGGAGGTAAACCTGTATTGTGAACCCACAGTAATGTTCTAATTATCATCATTACTAAATCTGCGCCATTTGATTTCGCCATTGTAATTTTTTTATCAGGGACTGAGCAGCGGCACGCGAAGAAGAATTGGGATATGTGAGGCCATGAAGGATCGTAGCAGTGCGTCCTCCAAAACAAAGAGGGAAGAGAAGGAGCATTTGAAGGAGCCTTCCTGAAACGTTGTGTCATAATCGGCCTTCAAACGCGTCCTTTAAAGGATTCAGCTCCTTCAGCTAATGACTGTCCACCAAACTTCTGTACTTAGAGACGAAGAAAATGAAGCGTGGTACAAAAGCTTTTGCAACCAACACTGAAGATGCATCTTCTGTTGTTTCTCAAATCTGAGGGTAATAAATGTTATCTGATAATACGAGAGGAAATCGTTCTAATAGAAAAGTTTTTAAAAAATTGATTCAAGAGAGAAGTAGTGAGGAAAGTAGACTCAGACACTAAAGGCTACAAACTACACAAACTTTTTACATATCACTCACTTCTTTCTCTCTCAAAACTTGGCGCTGACTTACTTCGAAATTCAAGATATTAACAAGTCGGCGACCTTAAAGGGGCATTATGTTGTTTTGGAGATGAAATCTATAATGTTAATGAGGTTATGAGCACAAACTGTCTCCATCAGTGAACAAACAAGCTGCTCTCAGAGGAAAATAAGGTCTTCAGAACACTGTTCGGAGCTAGAACAGTGGCAGGGTCCGCCACATATGAACAGAGCACAACAACATGAAGTTGTGTTTTCCTTTAAGGTCAGTTTGCTTGTTTATTTAGTTTGTTTGGGCAGAAAAGTTGGTCAGTGGAGGGAGAAGGAAAGCCTGACGCTGGAGTAAATTAGCGAGCTCACCCGGGTGTGTTTAAATGGCAGCTGGAGGCGATAAATAACCGCGACTATTGCAGAGTCCAGTTGACGCGCGACTAAATGCTGATTCACGTTACAGACAGAAAAAAGCCAAACGTCAGCTGGTGTTAGTGGAGGTTTTCTTTTGGCCGAGTGTCCACTTCTACTACAACCCCCCCCAAAAAAATAAGTGTGATGGTCTGAAGTTTTTTCAGCGCCTGGCGGTGGTTGAGACCGGTTCAAACCATCCACTGCTTCGTCTGTCCAGAGCAAACATCAACATTGTGCTGCGGACGTCACCGACAATAGAAACAAGCCTCTGGTATCAGTTGTCACATCACTCATATTTAATATAGGCCACCATGGCACTGACTGGATCACATCCTGTCAGATGACGCGACTGGACGCACCACACCCACTATCTGCACCGTCCATCGCTCTTTAACGTCTTTGTGTGTCTTGTTTATCTCCATTTGTCCCGGTTGTTGCTGGACATTGTTGACTTTTCATCTTTGGCAGCCTCTGCTTATTGTTGGATCAGTTTGACAGCTACACGCTCTGACAAGCGCCACTGTTTTGTCTCATGCCAATAAAGCTCTCTCTCTCTCTCTCTCTTTCTCTCTCGTCGGCGGGAGTTTGAAGCCGACAAACAAAGAGGGACGGAGATCGCCGAGGTTTGGAGAGATGACCCAGAAGCAACAGGTAAGAGTGCAGGTGTGAGCTCGCGGTTGGTAAACACGGCTGTCATAACGACTCTGGTCAGTTTCTACGACGGGCGGTGAAGCAGGAGGAAAACCTGCGCCCTGTGAAGATTCGGTAACGTTTAGATCTGGTGATGTTACGTCGATGTCGGCCTCAGGCCGAAATAGTAAAAGGAACAGAGAATACTTTTGGCCACGAGAGCAGGGTAGTGCTTTGGAGAGGTCTGTTTATAGAGATTTTACATAACTCCAGCTGTAGCTGAATGTGTCCAATAATAGCCTCGGTGTGTTAGCGTGACCTTGACTCCTTCAGGAGAAGCATGGAGGCATGTTTTATTCCTCGGCTGCAGTCGGAGACGAGTCAGTCCGACCCCCATCCCGTCAGAGGTATTGAGTTTTAGTTAGGGGTCAATACTTCGAGTCAACAAGTGCACAGAATTATCACTTCTCCCTCTCTTTTCCCCTTTAAAGGACTTTCTGTCCAAAACTCTTAGTGAGCCGGGAGTCATCAAATCAATGCTCAGTGTTTTTCAGACCTGCGCAGCGAGCCGCTGGAGGATCTGAAGAAGTTCAAACGCTCCCCTGTGTCCGCCCACGGCGGCTGAGGAAGGTAAGACAAACCTTACGCAACGTCTTATCTGGAAACGTTATGATGCTGGGAGGTTAATTCAGGCAGCGGTTACGTGGCTGCAGTCGTGTTTGGTGCTTCTGCTGTTACTAATTTAAGCCCCATAATGAAGCTCACCCACACCTCGTCCTGACATGTTTTATATACATCGTCCAGGTTTACTGCTGGTGTGGAGGTGACGAGCTGCTTCTGATTAACCTGACTGACGTTAGCTTTTGAGGTAAGTTATCGTTTGCCAGCCTTGTGTCTAGTTGGTGGACAGTTTACTTAACTTTTACTTCTGACAGCTGCTCAATCTCCTCCCAGATATCATCCTGTCTTATGTTATCCTTATGAAGAGAGGCAGCTGTGGATCAGACTGTATAAGAGAAATTAACCAAACTCAGGGTTTTTTAAGCAGTTTGTGTTTGTTTCTCTTGTGAGGACGCAGTTCGAGCCTGCCGTTGTTCTTCTATTCACTTTTGCAGCTTTCTTATAAAGTGGAGGCCAAACTCTGGACTGTTCATGAGAGTTATACAGTTTTCTAAATGTTGTGTAAACCATTAAACGGACAACAGAAAGGAGCCGTCTATAACTTCAACTAGTCTTTTTAAAAAGATATTAACTGCAGCTTCCAGAGTCAGCATCTTTATAGAGTTAACGTTAAGTTAACGTTGTGAAATGGTCGCAGTTTGCTTTGATTAGGGTGCCAAACTACGAAGTTAGGTTTAGGAGAAGGTCACAGTTCAGGTTCTGGTTAAAATAAGTCTGTTAGTTAAGTTTACGTTACTTAGATTAATTCAAAATACATCAATGTTGACTTGTGGTTTCACCCGCTGCATGATCTGAGGTCTCCCTGGATGAAAATCCACTCCATCCTCCTCCGTACGTGGACTTGTGTGCTCCTCATACTTTGTCAGCTGACTTCCTTCTCTTCTTTGCTCCCCATCACAGTTACAACAGCTACTAAAAGGTCGCCAGCAACCAATAAACGTGAATACGGGTCATAAAAAGCTTCTTGCATGGACATATGGCTGTTTTTCTGAAGAAGAAGAAAGGGAAGAATGGACTCGTGCTGATCTTGATCCTGAAGTCTGCTGGATGTTTAAACTGGAAACTGTTTGCTGACACATGGTGATCGTGTGTGTCAGGGTTGTATTTACAGGTTGTTCGAGTGAAAATGTTCTTTACTAGAGTACATCGCTGATTATTAATAACCTGCTGCTCTTAATGTTTGCGTTTCATATTTAAACATTCAGCTGTTTTCCTGCTTTAAAGGCGACTCACAAAGACTTTCAGGGCTTCGTTATCCCTGATCCACTGAACAGGGAAATAATAAAGAGTCCAAAGGTCTCAGTCTGAGCAGGCTACGCTAAATAAACCGCCGTCCGTCCTCTGTAGGTCCTTTATCAACAGTGACTGAGCAAAGGCAAACACAGTTATTATTACATTGAGATGAAGAAGCTCCGGGTCCTGAGAGGCTCGAGCCTCGTCCGTCGCTCAAACGTCAAGTCGTATGATGTAAAATCTCAGTAATCAGTCCGATGGAGGAGGAGGCCTGACGAGGAGTTAAACTATCAGACTCAAACCTTTTAATGACTCCAGAATCGCCAAAACTAATTTTCATTAGGCACATTTGAAAGGCTAATTAGGTTTTTTCTTTTTTTGTTTTTATTTTACTCCTACGCTGCAAATTCGGATGAAACTGGCCACAAATCGAATCTCGTCCTTGCAAATTACAATTGTTGGTTTACTGGAGGATGTTAAAACTCAGACTGCAGTATCTCAAACACCAGCTGTCCAGTGTTCACATATTTAGAATTTTTAGCGATGTAGAAAAACTCACCGACTGTCTGTGATTAAAATTTCTAAACTTGAAAATCCATTCAAGGATGGATTCCTCATTGACTTCTGAATGTTTTACTGCTTAATATTAGCAATTGTTGTTGAGCAGTAGAGACTTTATAAGAGAGGAGACAAACCACTGACAGCAGTTTCTAATTGAAAGGTGAGAGATCAGAGATGGACGTAAGCTGGAAATCCCAGCAGATGAACCAGGGAACGTATCAGCTAATCTTGTTGTTGCACCGACACGAGAACATGTTGAGTTGAGATTCACAGCAGTTTAAACCCATTTGGGCCATTTTTTTTCAAGTGCTTAAGTTTGACTGAGCCATAAAACATGTTTGTCTCATGAAACCATTGTGTATTCGTAGTAGAAATGTAACCAAGTGGGGGAAAGTCGACAAACTTTCCCAGTGATCGTTGAAGGTGAAGTCTTCTCTTTCACTGAGATGGCAGCTTGGTGCCAGAACGACTATCTGGGGGCTTCGCCAAGATGGCTACCAAGTGGTAAGTCTTTTGTCTAAAAGGACTTTGTTGTGTATTCATCACCGACTACTCACTAACTTTTAGCCAATTGCAGATCTGCCGTATCTGATCCAACTTTGAGATGCTGTCGATCGGCCAAATGTGTCATTTGTGTTGATTGATGGATCATTTTTTGGAGAACTGAAGCAAAGATGGACCAAAAATCATGAAAAACAAAGCGTTTAAAATGCAGGAACGATGCCCAGATGGATGATTTGCCTGTTTGTCAACCAAACTTCAGTTTATTTATCAAATAATGACAATAAATTAACAATCAGCCATCTATTATTTATTCAGTGTATGACTAAACACCAAATGAAATCACGCTGACTTTGTGTGTGTCTGAAAACATTTAAACTGGAATTAGACAATGTTAACAAAGTAATGGGTTTAATGTATTGGTTCCCTATCAGCCTCACTGTCCCTGTCCACATTACAGCATTACATTGTCTTTCCCGATCACCGTCCTCCGGAAACTCTACACTGCAAAAGACAGACGAGGAGGTGATAGAAACCGAAGTAAAACAAGACTGAACGGACGAGCGTTCACTCGATGAAGCGCTCCGGTGTTGTGTTGTCAAAGCACGTTCCCCGGCTGGTTCGTGTTTCGTCTCACCACCGTCGTTCTTTCAACTAAGATCAGCGAGCGACAAAACCTGCGTACGTATTAATACACCAGTTTCGTAGCGCTGAGGTCGGGATTTAGAGGTCAAATCTGGATCCTTGTTTCTTTTGCGGGCCAGGCTGCTAACGGTCGCCATGGTAACACCATCAGGAAACTTTGAAGTCGTCTGTTTCATCATAGTAACAAAGTTTGAAGTTTCATTGCACACTGAGACAACTGAGGGCTCATTTATGCTTAACGTCGAATACCGATGGAGCCTTCAGTCCGCAGTCTGCTTTCATTTCGTCCGTTTCTCTGCACATTTTCCTCCGGTACCTCCGATAGTCGGGGGAAAGAAAGGGGGGGAACTTCATGAGGAGAGGTTTCTTTGTATTGGTGAGAAAATGTTACTTTCAGGCACAGAGACGAAGTCTGAATGGTGACGAAGGACAAGTGGAGGTCTGTGAGCGACTGATTTGACTCTGAGCGGCGCCCTCTAGTGGATCTGGTGCCAACGTGAAGGACACGCAGAAGTTTGAAGGTCATATATTGTTTTACACTCACAAGTGACCTCCTGCTATTAAACATTAACATTATTAAACGATTACTTGATTTGTCGTCATCTACAGCTGTTTTCTTATTTATTCAGCTTGAGTCATTTTTTTTAATGAATAAAAATGTTAGAAATTATCTGATTCAGATTCTTAAATGTGAATATTTTCTGGTTTCTTTCCTCTTCTGTGACAATAAACTGAATATATTTGGGTTGTGGAGAAAACAAGACAGTACAGGATGTCCTGTTCGGCAAATTAACATTTTACACCATTTTCTGCCATTTTCCCTATTAGACAACTGATCAATATATCGATAAAATGGCTCATCCACAGATTTGGGTGATCTACTGCAGCTGCAGCCCCAAAAAACACCTGTCCATTTCATTTCATTTCTTTTTTTCTTTCAAATAATCAATGAAATTAACAAAGTTTGAGTGAATTTACCCTCCAACCCCTCTGCTGCGCGCAGCCCAGCTCACCTGTCTGTCAGGTGCTCTGCTGTCCGGCTGGTACCAAGCCTGCGGGCTCCGGGGACTCCAGACCCGCCCACCGGCTCTCCGGTGTCCCCGACCTGCTCACCTGTCGGGCGGAGGCGGCTGGAGACCGGTCGGCGGCGCTGGGAGGACTGGAGGAGCGGACACGGAGCGGTAGCGTATCCAGCAGCGGAGGGGAGGAAAACTCCATCTTTCACATCCAGAACATCCCGACCCAAGTGATGTCCGCCGGGCAATGAACGTCACTGCGGTGTCACAGGCGGGGATCCGGTGCAGTGTTCTGTTCGGTGGCACTGAGCTGAGATCAGTCAGCGGGTCCAGTCTGCTGCGGAGGTCCGCTGCTCTGTGGATCTGTAGAGGACGTTTCTGTGCGCTGCTGCTGCTCCTCATCCGCCACTCCGGACTCTCTCTCTCTCTCTCTCTCTCTCTCTCTCTCTCTCTCTCTCTCTCTCTCTCTCTCTGTCCTCCTCCCCCTCCAGCATCCACCCTCCTCATCTGTCTCTCCTCCTCCTCCTCCTCCTCCATCTTTAGGTCTCCCTCTCTCCTTCTCGTGTCACCCTCACACATGTCAGATGAGCTTCATTCAGAGGTTGTAGGTGTCTGCAAAAAAAAAAGTACAAAGAGTACTTTTGCTGATGAGCATGCAGACTTACTCAGTATGAGCTCATACACAGAGTTATAGGCACCGATTTATAATATAAGGTACAAATCATGCACTGATGCATCCCTCATTATGATTTAATCTATTCGTTAATGCACAATGTATAATATATTCCTGTTGGTAACATGTGATGAAGTTAAAGCATTGTAATATTTACTACATTAATGAGGTAATAAAACAAACTCAGACATACTTGTTATTTCCATAAGTGAATAAACAAGATGTTCTCAGAGGAAAATAAGAAATAAGGTCAAAGTACTCTGTTCCAAGGTTGTAAAGGTGGCAGGGTCCGCCACACATGTATGAACGAAATAAAATAAAAGCAGTATGAAGTTGTTCTGTCCTTAAAAGCGGCACTGTGTAGTTTAGGAGAATAAATTAAAACTCAGAATTTTAATTTTTACATTATCAATGAGGTAATAACACAAACTCAAACATATTTATTATTTCCAGGTGTCAATAAATAAGCCGAAAAACCAGAACATTGTTTGAAGCTAGTCAGGTGGCGGGGTCCGCCACATTGCGTTGTCCTTTAAGGTCAGTTTGTGTATTTAGTTTATTCAGTCGTGAAAAGAAAGACAGTTTGTTGGTTCAGTTTGTTCAGGCAGAAAGAAAAAACAATCAGCCAATGAAGATCTCAAAATGTCTTCACCAAAACTAAGAGTCACCTCTAACTGCTGCCAGGTGTAGCTGTTGTTAGCTAGTTAGCTCAGTTAGCTGTGCAGCTAGCGGTACAGAATGGGAGTTGTGGAGCACCAGGGAAGAGTTTAGAGCAGAAGCTCGAATCAAATCCACGTCGGGGTTTTTCCAGGCTGCAGAGACTTGGATCAGGCTACATGAGCTGTGAGGAGTCATTTCATGTTTTTATTTTCATGCAGCTGTTCTACATTTTTTTTTGCTGTGAAGCTCCAGAAGAAGAAGAAGAAGAAGAAGAAGAAGAAGAAGAAGAAGAGCCGAAACTTCCCCAGACTTTCCGTCGACGTGGAGGTGAGCAGATAATGGAGCCAAAGTGGAGCGACTGTTCTTCAGGCTTCTCCCTCTCTCTCAGTTCTTCAGCTCTCCCCTCCATTCTCAGCTGTGTGTCTTTAAGAGAGACAGAAAAGGAGATTAAGAGGTCGATAGAGAAATATTGAGATCATTTTAATCCACTAGGAAGAAGCTGCAGGACCAATGTCACTGTGTTCCTGCTGCGCTGCCGCCTGAAGCCTCCGAATACCACAACACTGCTGATGCTCACTAACATCTGAATGTGTTAGCGTTTCTGTACGGCTCTTAAGTCTTTGTGTATCGTGTTGTGTATCTCTATTGTGTGAGTGTGTGTGTCTGGGGAAAAAGCCTCACGACGTAGGAAGTCAGACTCAGCATCTTCCCACCAACAGTGCCAGTGTTCACATCCAATAATAACACCTTGCTCCTGAAAATTAAAGCCTGTAGCCATACATACACCTTCTTTCTCACAAACACACACACACACACACACACACATGCACACACACACACACACACACACACATTCTCGCTTTCTCTCTCTCTCTCACACACACACACGCACACACACACACACATGCACACACACACACACACACACACACATTCTCGCTTTCTCTCTCTCTCTCACACACACACACACACACACAGGGGATTCAAACATTGCAGAGGTGCAACACAGTTTAACCTCATTTAAGGACAGAAACAACCTGGCTGTTATACCGCAGAGACTCACTGGGGATCAGGAAACATGCACACACACACACACACACACACACACACACACACACACACACAGAACACACAGGCAGAAGTACACACACTCACAAATGACACAGGCTGCAGTGTACAGGAGCCACAGTGCAGATGGGATCTGGTACAGTAAACACTCCAGATCTTCGACGGCGTTATAATAATACTGACAGAGAGTCACAGGAGAGACGCCGGCTGAAGGTTAAACTCCTGCCTTGGCTCTGAAGCAGCGTCTCAAGCTGGTTGTGTCCCACTTCAGGAGAGAGCGGGCTGAATGGTCGCTTGAATTAGTCGTTGTTGATGCTTTTTCACTCTTGACCCCTGTTAAGTCACAGAGGTCAGTGATTTGATTTGACTGGGCTGCTGTTCTGTGTTGAGCTGTAATGTCATGTCACTAAAATGCTTTTTGTTTGAGTAATTTTCCAGATAAACAAACAGTTTATAATCCATCATACAGGGGAAATTAATCAATCAATTTTGCTCAAAGGGGAAGTTGACCTGTATGAAGATTTGGTCATTATCTACTGACCGTCATCCTGATGGAGAACTGAACGCTGCGTAGTCTCAGCCCCAGAGATTTGAAAAGTCATCATTACGTCCTCGACGTGTGAGGAAACGTGCATCTTCAGACAGGGTGTGTGCGCTTTTAGTTTAGCAGCTAAAGTGAAGATTTCACCCAAAAAAGGAGGTTAGATACAATTTTTTTCAAATCAGTTTAGGATCTCTGGGCTTCCAGAGACTTGGATTCCTCCACATTAACTGAATGAAGCCATCTATGTTGTTGTTTTTCTACATTTTAAAACGAGGCTTCAGCTACGTCAGCTCTTTGGAAGAAAGCTGCAACGCTGTTTTTTTTTGGCTGTGAAGCTCCAGAAATATTCTGTGGAGGACGAATCGTTTCATCGGCGTGAGGATGAGTAGATGAAGACTGAATTTTCATTTTCGGGTCCAAGTTCTAGTGTAGGTTGTGATGAAGTTTCTAAAAGGTTAGGACAGGGTTATTTTAACTGAAGACATGACCAGGAGACAGCGTCGAGTAGAGGAATGTCTTCTGCAGCCAGATTCAGCTTGTGAGGCAGGAAATGAGCCTGATCTAAACACTTAAACCCGATTCAATAAAGAACTATCTGGACTTACAATCTATTAAATACTGTATAGTTGACGTTCTCCCTGTGATTTGCATAATACGCTTTACTCACTGATGTGAAATCTCTCAGAAAGAAAGAGACTCGACAGCGTGATGGTATTCTGTGAGTTTAAAAGCTGCAGGAGTCACCTGATCAGAAAACAAACCAAAAAGAAAAAGAGGTGCGTCTTAGTTTTAGGGGTTAAAACTCGAGACCACCTGCCATCCGTCCTCCATCACCGAGAAAGAAATGAGTAAAATAATGATCAGGACCGTTTATTAAACATTTATGGGAGAAGGAAATTATTCAAGTGGAGTGTTAATGACTTCCACAAATGAATCATCTAATTAATGGAAGCCAGAGAGTCAGTGGAGACTGGTTGGTGATGCTGTTGTGCCCTCTAGTGTCTCAGAGTCAGAAGGAGCGAGTCTCTCTGCTCTCATTGGTCACTTCCAGCACAGCAGAATATGATGATTGGATTTAATTAAAAAGTCGCCTCCAGCCCGTCACCCGCTGAACTTCACATCTGCATTCAGCAAACTGTGACAGATTTTAATATCCAAATTACGCAGCCGACCGATCAATGTGGACGATAACTGCTGACTCGGACAAATTCAATATCCTCTCCTCTGATGGCAATCGGCAACAAACAGCAGCGTTGTGACTGCAGACAGAATCCAAACACCACAACAGCAGCATGAAGGGGATCTGTCAGTGCTCCTCCAGGAAGGAGTGTGTGAGTCTGGAGAAAGTCAGGAGGAAATCCAGCGGAGGGCTTCGCTGAAGAGATGGACGCGAGCCAGAACAGTCAGAGTGTGACTGTGTGCTGCAGCCACACAGCAGAACCAGGACCAGGACGGGACCGAGGTGAGTTATGTGGCCACTAAATCAGCCTCACATCCAGCTGACTCCCCCTGTCTGTCACACACACACACACACACACACACACACACACACACAGAGGGTGTTAATGCTGTTCTGTTTCTGCATGTGTCAGAGAGGAAGTGCCTTTTACTGGATGAGGTGTGTGTGTGTGTGTGTGTGTGTGTGTGTGTGTGTGTGTGTGTGTGTGTGTGTGCCATTGAACACCTGAACACACTCCAATAAAAACTCTAATATGGAAGAATCCTGTGCAAGAAAACAGCGGCTGTGGCTCGAGGGTAGAGCCAGCGTCTTATTATCGGAAGGTTGCTGGTTCAATTCCTTGGTCTGCATGTTGAAGTGTCCTTGGGCAAGATACTGGACCCCCAAACTGGTCCTGGTGTGCTGGTTGGCACCTTGCATGGCAGCCACTGCCATCAGTGTGTCAATGTATGAGTTAATTTAAGTCACTTTGGACAAAAGCGTCTGATAAATCTAAGTAATGAAGTCAGTTCTTCCTGTGAGCAACTTCCTCTGTATAATCTCAGAGTTTACTGCAAGCGACACACAACCTGATTATTTAACACACCCTGAATCGTCAACAACATTGAAATTATTGACCTGAGAAGTGAATAACACTGATCGCAGTGTTCTGCTGGGAAACCTTGGTGCCTGGTATTCACATTGATGCCATCTTGACCCTGTTGTAGACCAGGTACAACTACCGACACAGAACACAGTCACACAAAACTGATCAGGGACAGTTAAAGGGACGTGACGAAGACCTCAAGGTGTTGACCTGTCCAGTTCCCCAGATTCCTTGATTTCTTTATCTTTCTTCTTCTGTTGGATGTGCCAAAAGTCTGATCTGCTGGAGCTCCAACTCGTAAGCCCCTGAACACCACAGGACTCCTCCAGTTGTCCTGTGTGTCCATGATCAAGGAGGGTCAAGAGCCCGTTCTGGGACCTCTCACAGTTTCCTCGATCAGACAAGGATCTGGGGAAATTGGGTGGTCAGGTTGATGCAAGGAAGGGCGAACAAAAATGAAGGTATCACAAAAATCCTTCATGACCTTTCCTTCTTTTTTAAGGTTCGTCGACACCTTAAACTCGGTCATGTTCCTCTGGAGTTTCCTGAACGGTCATCAGAGAGTGCAGGTGCCAGGAGCGGGTGTACTTGGTGTTCAGAAGGGTTGTTTATGACAAGCAGCATCTGTAAGAACACAGAGATCTGTTGTCTCCCTGCAGAACACTGCTTTATATCATGACGATCACCCTGATTCACTTCACCAGCTGGTGGTTTTAATGATGTGGACTATCTGCGTATATTATCAGTCTCTTGCAGATAAAAGTAAAATGTCGTCTCCCTTTTTGGCTCTCTCTTTACTGTTCTTCTGTTTGTTGACATGAACACTATGTAAGTTATAGACATATAAGTAACATGACATGAGCGTGGCATTAACATCTCATCTTTAAATAAAAACCAAGCAGTTCCTTTTTAAAACCGTACAACTTTATTTTATGAAATCCTGCAACAGATCAGATCGGTCGAACAGTAAAATTTCAGTTTTCATCAACAAACAAACTTATAAAAGGTTAAAAGAGAGAACAATGTGAGAACGCCGTCAGAAAGAAACATGTGATCTCTTCATCTTGACAGAGCTTCCTCCTCGCTGTCCGTCCCGGTCGTCTGTTTTCTCTCTTCGTCTCTTTCTATCACATTATCTTTCTTCCTGTCTGTTCGTTATTCCCACAAAACAGCCAGGAGGTCCAATCAGCTGTTTGGTCAACGACTCCAGCAACCGCAATCTACTTCCGCGCTCTTCTGTGATTGGCGGGTGGTTACCATGGCGGCGACATCGGCTGTGGGTTCTGGAGGTATGACATCACAACGGCTGAGATGGAGAGCCTGCAGACGGCAAAGAGGAAACGTCATCGTTATGCTGCTCCAGTTAAAGATCTGACATGTAACTTTGGTGGATTCTGGTAGCAACTGTGGATAAAAGATGGCGTACTGCTGCACCATGACCAGACTACAGAGCAGCTTCTTCCCTCAGGTTGTCAGACGCCTCAATTCAACCAAACCACTCTGTCATGAATAAAAGTTAATATTTTCAGATTTATCCAACCAAGATATGTCCGAATCCAACCCGCTGACCAGCAGCAGTAATGGTCTCATTGCTTATGTAGGTCATAAAAGTTCCCTGTAGGACGTTTAGATAGTAAAGAACATATGAATCAAGTCTGGAGAATCAAGAAAAAACTTTCACAATAAAAGGCTGACATTTTGCATGTATTGAGGTCTGGATGAACGATTCTGCTAACCTGGAATTTTCTCTCTTGTGTGCATTTGTTTCGGTCATTAAGCACATTTGTTAGTGTGAATTTAAGGCGGGGAAGCAAAGTAATTTTTTAATTATTGCCTCTAAAGCAAAAACACGCTCCAGCTGTCTTTCAATTATTTAACGAGATATTTTGCTGACAAGTCGGCAAATTATGAAACAGCACAGGTGTGTTTGGTACTGATGCAGGTATAAAGAATGTTTCCCTGAGCCACGTTTGTCTGTGCATCGCTGTGGGTGTAATGAAGGCAGGTTCAGCTGATAATACCAACAACATACGTGCCCTCCACAGCTCTTTCATCCTGCACAGGCACTCACCTTTGTCTAATAACACAGAGATACTTACATGAAATCTCGGTTATTGACAAATGTCCTGAAACTGGCCTTGAACCAGCTTCTGCTCGCACATGGGGCTGCTGCATAAAGTTCATCGTCTGATATTATTTGCTGAGCCAAACATTTTGCATTACTAAACTGCAAGCGTCTTTAACACAACCTCATCTAGACGATGGACCAGAAGGTTTTTCCCTTATTGCAAATGTGTCTGCGAGGCCTGGACAGGTGCCCTCCTGTAGTACTCTTTTATAAGCAAATGGAAATGTACCACCCACCGGAGGTCAGACAGTTAAAAGCTTTTGGACATTAGACTTGGCTCATCTCGAGTCTCGGCGGCAGACAGGAGCGAGTCTAACCTACAGCTTTAAAGCAGCATAATTCGAGACTCTGATGTAAGCACACAGTACCTTCATTAGCCCTCTTCATGACTCTGAGCCGCAGCAGAGAAGAGGGCCGTATCCACAATCACTGAGACAGTAACGATTCTCACAGTTTGTACAAATGTACGTTTTGGACTGAGCACACTTCTCTGCTAAATGCAGCAGGAGCCTTGGGCTAGACAAACAAGGACAAGTTCCTTGTTCCACAAGGACATGGAGTCCTTCGATCTCCTTGTAGAACATAGTCCTGTTGTTTTGAACACTTTGCTTGTTGGGGGATGTTGGTGTACACTCACATGAAGCTGCTCATCATCTGTTTAGTGTCCTCCGAGCTTCTGGAGTTTGCAAAGCTGATAAAAGAACAGTAGACCGCGATCCAGGCACACCACTTCAGCTGAAACACACAACAACAGACACATTACAAAGGTTAGCTGTATTTGTAAAGTGAGACATCAGATGTTCTGAGATGTAGCAGACATTTGTTTGGACACAGACAGACAGATAAACTGGGATGTGGCACAAATCCTGGCCATAAAGTAATGAATACCCCAAATAAACTTCTGAAGGTCAAAGGTGGCCATGATACCCCTCTGTATGTGTGACAGTCACAAAAGTTGTCAGGTGTTGCCATTAGTATGTTCGCGCCCAGTAAAACTATAACTTTGGGGCAGCAGTAGCTCAGTTCACAGGGCCTTGACTTGGTGACTGGAGGGTTGCTGGTTCAAGAACTTCTTGGACCAGTGTGTACGGAGTGTGTTCTGGTGCACTGGATGAGCAAGGCACAGAATACGTAATGGCTCCCGGTGGCTCAAACGGGTCAGCCCTGTGTGTGTGTGTGTGTGTGTGTGTGTGTGTTTCAGGCCTTTGTACATAAGATAAATAACTGAATGTCTATGTAAAAGGATTAATAAAGCATAAGGAAATGATTTATGCTCTCCATTTAAGGAAGAAAAACACATCTTACTACAAGTGAAAACCGTTCCTTGCTGAAATCAATTAAACCAATTATCCTCTATTGGACTGGGAGGCCACATGAGCCTGCTTAGGGGACAGCCCTCTTTGTTTTCTTTATTGTGTCCTTAGTGCTGAAAGTCAAAAGCTGCCCTTCATCCTTTCATCTGAAAGGTGAGTTTACCTTTAATCTTCTAAATGGAACGCCTGGGCAGGACCAAGGTCCACCATTCAGGGGCAACAACTCCCCTTTTGTTGTGGACACACAAACATGCAGACACACACACAGAGGCAAAGGACACGACAGCGGTGGGAGTCAGAGGATTAATGTGTGTGTGTGTGTGTGTGTGTGTGTGTGTGTGTGTGTGTGTGTGTGTGTGTGTGTGTGTTGTAGGTCACCTTGAGCATCAGTCCACACATGCTGAAGATCATGCCGAGCAGGTTCATGTAGTCGGGCGTGGGGTCCTCCAGTGTGGGGTTGGTCTCTGTGCTGGGCGGCTTGTACCTGCAAACACCACGAACACACAACAGAACAGCATTTAACTTTTTAGGCAAGATCCAACCACAAAAACAACATGAGCATTTATCTCCTGGTTTAGGAAACTAGCTACAGGGATTTTCTCTTATTTAGCCTCAGCAGCATTAGTGATGTTGGACCATTAAGTCCAGCAGACAGTGACTGATCATGTTCCATCCAGGTCGAGGTTAGGTCGAGTTCCTCCACACTGAACTAGGAGGGCCTTGTCGCAAATTGTTAGAGGCAAACTGTCTCAAATATCCCTTCACTGGAGCAAAGGACAGTTGTCCAAAGTATAATAAAAGTGTCCACATATTTTTGGCCACACAGTGTTAAGATACCTGATGTTTGCCTCTGTTCATGTGAGGGTCTCAGCTCCAGGGCCACGAACATGAACCATGTCTGTCTTTCTAAGTGTGCTGCGGTCTCTCACAACGACTAGTTACTCGTTAACTAGCTTTCATGACAGAAACGAGGACAAATACCAACACAGGTGGGGAAACACTCACCTGGTCTAATGTTAACACTTCGCTGACCACCGTACGACTGACAGCTGATTAAGCAGTTATAATTACATGTTATGCGTTTGGTAAATTAGTGTATAAACCCCGCAGCTAAATCATCCAGTTAATCGCTGACGTTAATCTCTTCACGCTACACTCATGACTGGTGTTAGCTAGTTAGCTGCTAGCTAACAGCCAAGCTAATATGGACAGCTAATCCCGTCCGGAACACGTGTTCTTCTGGGTGAAACACTCACCTTAAAATCTTGTTTTGTCTCCTCGGGTCGGCCATGTTGTTGGAAGACATCATATGTTCCGATGTACTGATTTACAGCTCAGAAATTTAAACTCCGGTGGCCGACAGACAGCTGATCGGCCTCGTCATGGATGGAGTTAAAGGAGGGACGCTATGTCCAGTGATTTCCAGAATAAAAGCATAGAGCAATCCGAAGCCGCAGATGAAACGGGGGGGAGAGATTTTGAGCCCTTATTTTGACAGGGTTAGGATATCCCAGCGTGCATTGCGCGTACTAGCTAACATGTTTGTTAAAATGAATGGAAGAAGTTGTTGATGGTTACTGGGGATAAACCATAAAGATATAATTAATATTATTATGCTAATTGACCCAGGATTATCATCATGATACTCTCAATACACTGAGCTCTGGTAAAACTAAGTAAGTAGCGCTAAACAGATGAAATAAGTAGTAAATAATTAACAGTAAATTTTAGCTGTAGCTAAAGCTAAATATTACTGCAAAAACCTGTGTGCTGTTCAGTAAAACACGCTAGTTGTGTCTAAATAATCCAGTGTTTATGCTGGTATTATGCTATAAATTCCCCTTCATCCTCGGTAATTTTAATGAGTTTCCTTTGAGGGAGCTAATGAAGTGAATTCAACTCGTGTGACATGTATTAGTAGTAGCCTAGCTTAAAGTTTGTGTAGCAGTAAGTTACTTACAGGTGCACTTTGTAGTTTTAGGGAAAACATATCAGTCAGAAGAGAAAGATCTTCAGTGACTGATTTATTTTTGTGCCTAAACAGACAGTCTCTCTTTGTTTTTATGACTGAATAAACAGTCTTATCTTCAAGGAAAACACAGTTTAGTTATCTCATACTTTTTTATATATATGTGGCGGACCCTGCCACCTTTTTCTACCTTCAAACAGTGTTTTGGAGAGCTTTATTTTTCTCAGAGAACTGCCTGTTTATTCACCAGTAAATATTGAAATTCCCTAGAACTACACACTTTGTTGAGCCACATTCAAGCAGTGTCTAAAACCAGATCCGGGGAACTGTAATGTACTGGAAGTTGTAATCGTGGCTCTCATGTTTGTGTGTTTGCCACACAGGTTTCGTCATGTCGTTCCCTCAGCCCAGACCTCAGGCTCCACAGCTGCCTCAACATCTGCTCAGGACCATCGACTGTCAGCAAGCAGCTGTCAGGGCTGTTCGCTTCAACGGTGAGACAGAGACCACATATTCATCATCCTGTCGCTGACGCTGCTGAGGTGTTTGTATAAGTAGAAATCTGGTTCAAACTCACATTTAAGACAGTTAACTTAAAGCAAAATTATGTGTGTTTTTGCCTTCAAACAACACTTGATGCCACTTTTTCATTACTCAGCTGACACATAATTGCATCGTATACTAATTATTAAAATGTAAGGTGGCTGAAAATGGCCACCAATTGTTAATGCTTCCAGAGGTAAGTGTTGAGCCCTGCTGAGTCATGAGTCATCCATGAAATAGCGCTCTCTCATGCCCACCTCTGTCTCATGTCTCCCTGCTCGCTCAGCCGATGGGAACTACCTGCTGACTTGTGGCAGCGACAAATCTCTAAAGCTGTGGAGCGTGAGCCGAGGGACCCCGCTGAAGACGTACAGCGGTCATGGATACGAGGTTCTGGATGCGGACAGGTGAGAGAATTGTCACAGCCTCCTCCGCAATGTGTCAGGAAGGTTAATAAAAAGTGTTGAAAAAGAAGTGTTTGTTTCTCTTTGGCTGTTTCAACAGTTCCTATGACAACAGCCAGCTCTGCTCCTGCAGCTCTGATAAGACGGTGATCCTGTGGGACGTCGCCACCGGCCAGGTCACGCGCAAGCTCAGAGGTCACGCCGGGGTCAGTTCTGCTGGCTGTAACTCTGTGACACAATAAAGAGGGTTTCATCTTTCTTTATTTGTTACTGCACCTGTGTGGTTTCGCTCTTCATATTTTCTTGTGTCTCCATGCTTTCTTTTGTTCTTACTTTCAATTTCTTTTATACCTCTTTCATATTTTCTGCTCACAGAAAGTCAACTGTGTCCAGTTCAACGAGGAGGCAACTGTCATCCTGTCTGGTGAGTCTTCACTCATGTAAAATGCCTTTAATGCACAATATTATTCAGTATTCATTGTGTGTTAAAATGTGTATACTGATTTGATTTTGACCTGGATGTGTGTTCAGGGTCCATAGATGGGACCGTTCGGTGCTGGGACACGAGGTCCAGAAGATTTGAACCCATCCAGGTTCTGGACGAGGCTCGGGATGGTATCAGCAGCCTGAAGGTCGTACAGCACGAGCTGCTTACCGGGTCAGTAATCTAGATATTTTTCATCATTAAACTTAAGAGATCTGCAGGTTGGAGTTGATCTCACGATTGTATTGATCACAAATGAATCGATCACCTTTATTACTGCCCATTTAGACTGTAGCAGCTTATAATTGTACGGGACAAAATAAAGAGCCAGTGGTTTCTTACATGCATTGAATAATCTCCATGATGATATAATTACTGTCTCCCCAGGTTTATCTCTCCATCTCTCTGTTTTACCAGTTGGGCGCAGGTGTGATTTTTAGATTCAGTTGTGTGAAAACAATCGTCTTGTGTTTTAGGTCGGTGGACGGCAGAGTGAGGCGCTACGACCTGAGAATGGGACAGCTGCATGTTGACTTCATCAGCAGTTAGTAATGATTTTTATAATCTCAACTAGCAGAATAAGTGGTTGTTGTAGTAACGATGTTTCAAGAATGCAGCATTGGTATTATTGGTAACAGTTAAAATGCAGAGCGCTGTGACTTGTGTATATGTTTGTTTGTTTGTTTGTGTGTGTGTTCCAGGTCCCATCACATGTGTGTGTTTCAGTCAGGATGGTCAGTGCACTCTGAGCTCCAGTCTGGATTCAACAGTCAGGCTGCTGGACAAAAGCACAGGGGAGATGCTGGGAGAGTGAGTGATTTACAGCGCTCCCATCATGGCTTCACTTACCTGTCAGCTAATCTATGAAGCAGCTTTGGTATTACTCTAGAGTTTGTATTGTAAAAATGTTGGCAAGTATTTTTTTATATTGTAAAACATCTGAGAATTGCTTTATAAAAATAGGTAATGCAGAAATCCAAGTGAAAATCTGATTCAACTGAAATCACTTTTTACAGTGTACTGATTTTTATTACCTTGAAGGACTCAGTGATTATTTTAAACAGGTGAAAAAACTTTTTTTTTTTTTTTACTTGGTTTTCATTCAGTTTCATCACTCATCACACAGTTTTGCCTGCTGCTGTTGTCATTTTTCAACAAAGAATAATTGTTATAAAAATGACCTTTACCTCAGTTTGACATCCGAAATTAATCCAAATGGTTAGAATAACAACATTATAATAATACTTCATTAGGTGCTTCAATGAAAGATTTATTTTTTCCCAATGGGTCTGTGTCTTATTGCAGCAGGAAGAGCAGCACATTTTGGACACATCAGGAAAGAAATGTGGGTTTAAAATCCCTGAAACTCTCAATATTTTGGCAAAACCAAAAGAAATGAGCAACAAATTCTAGAATTATTACTGCAGTCAAGAGTGAACATTACAAGATTCAAAATGTTAATGTTAAAGGATTGTAAAAATGTGAAGCCCTGCAGTTTGTTGAACATTAATTGACACATTTCTGCACATTAATACTCATATTGTTATGATGTTTGTCTGTTTGTTGCACTCAGGTATAAAGGACATAAGATGAAGGGCTATAAGCTGGACTGCTGCCTGTCCAGTAAAGATACTCACGTCCTGAGCTGCTCTGAGGACGGACACGTCTACTGCTGGGACCTGGTGGAAGTAAGTGTCTGCTTACATTCATGTTCATAATGCGCCTCACATGATGGGTTCACCTTGAACAACGTGGACAGAAAAACAGACAAAAAGAAGGAATACTTATACAGACCAGCGGTGTCTCTGTGATTCCTCCCACCAGCACATGAACGGAGGCTGATGATGATTTCTGTTTTTCTGACCTCCAGGGATCTCTAACCTTGAAACTGCCCGTGGGTAAAGCCGTCGTCCAGTCGCTGTCCTTCCATCCCACAGAGACCTGCCTCGTCACAGCCATGGAGGGCCGTGTCCAGGTGTGGGGCGCCGAGCCGGAGGAGACGGAGGAGGACGGGGCGCCAACGTAGAGACGGTGAAAGTAGTCAAGTCGCAGTTACATGCAGAGAGGATCCACTTTTCTGTTATTACAATACAAACGATCTGTGAAACAGCATCACTGTAAAATCATCCCAAATGTATTTGTTGTGTGTGCGAGCACAGAGACGGACGTTTGGTACCAGAATACACAGATAAACAGCAGCTGTAAATGTACAGCTGACTTGTCCGCTTGATTATCAGTCTGTAGTTTTGACTGTTAGCTTACTGAGATTTAGTTCCCTGGACAGGAAAGCAAATGCTGAACATACCAGCTGACACAAATGATATAAAGTGTTTCATAATAATTTACAGCTGTACAGAGTACATGATCTGGAAGTGAATCTAATTTTTGTTAATAAGTGAATCAAGACAGTAAAAGAAATGTTTTAGGATATTTGTACGTGTGCAAAACATATATTTTTGTACAAAACCTTCAATAAATGTTTTCTTGTAAAAGTTTCACCACATCATGTATTTTTCTCCAACACAACACTGTTCAACAGTTCTGTAGAAGTTTGTCTTTATTTGGAAATATACACACAATGAACACAAAGACAGGCACGTTACAAAATAAGTTAACCAGCATGACAAAAGAATGGCAGCAAATAAATAAATAACTTATCTTACATAAATACATTTTCTGAAACTGTTGCTTGTCTATAGTTGAATAAATGCAAAGAACTTAACTCAGCTGCGTTTTTCAAACCACAAAGGGAATCTACGCAGCTTCGTACATATGATCCGTTTTTACTTGTTAACCCCAAAATTGCACTGAAGAGTTCAAATAAATACATCATGTCAGCTTAATTACAAAAAATAGTCAAGTAGTTTGTGTTCAGATCTCTGCGTCTCTGTGCAGTTTGAGCCGATCGGACAAATGCAATACTTTCATTTGTAGCAAAGTACTCACATTTGAAGATCTGATTTCTAATTTCCTGCATCAGATGAAAAACTAGAAATTAGATGGTCTTGCAAGCTGCAAACTAATCGCCAGAATAAATGTTGGCAGTGTAAATTTCTGAAAAACCATGCATACATTAAAACTTTACATTTCTTTATATTGGAACTTGCAAACGCATCTTTTCCAGAATGCAAACTGTTCGTGAACTATAAATATAGAAACCTGATTTTTTTTTTTCCCCCAAAAGCTCTTAAATACCTAAAGTAATAAAATCCTAATCATGTTTAAGCTCATGAGATCACTTGCTAAAGTCAAAACATTTAAATCAACAGAACAGGATTCATGAGGTTTTCACCCAACAGTGAAAAGGAAAATAGCTTCATTTTGTGCTCATTGATTTTGACATAAATTACTTTATAACAACAGGTTTCAGCCTCCTCGCCGGTGCGTCATTTTGGAATGACACTCATCTTTTACAGTCTTTACACGGGAACCTGTCAATGTACTTGTCCTCACAATAATCATCCACCCCTTCCCTCTCTACACTCGGCTGTCTAGCCCACACAGCTGCAGCCCGCGGCTGACAGCTTCTCCACCTTGTGCCAGCGGTGCGAGTTATCGAGGAAGGCCATGTCTTCGTGGTGGGTGGGCCTGCAGCAGGGCGTGTTGTGCCACAGCTCCCCAGGTGCTGGTTGAGGGAGCACCCCGCTCAGCAGCAGGTTGGTGAGGGTGAGGTCGTGGTTGGAGCGGACGCGTGGACACGTCCCACTGCAGTACTTGAAGAGGACGGTCTCGTCTGAGTCGTAGCCCAGCCCCAGGTCTCGAACCTGCAGCAGGATGGAGCGCAGGCTGCACTCGGACTCTAGGGTAGAGCGACGGGACCGGATTGGGATGATGGGGTCGGGTGACGGTCCAAATCCAGAAGCTTCTGTCGGGCCGTCTTCTGCAGCTGGAACTCTGTTTCTCTTGGCATCGTTTGGTGACGTGTGTGCAGACGCTGCCTCGTGTTTTTCACCTAGAAAATGCAGAAAGGGTTATCTAAACATCTGATGTACATACTGTTATTAAAAAGAATCTATTAAACTCTTATATTTGACAGCAAAATGCAACTAATGACAAACTTAACACACTCGTTTTCTATAATCTTGAAATAAGGAAATTAACAACTTCCAAGAAGCAGAAAAACAGAATTGAAAGTGACAAATATCTAAGTCGAGACACAATATCGAACACATCTTTCAAAATAACAACAAAAATGAGATTTCGTCCCAAAGGTCATAGGTCACGACCTTCTCTTCAGCCACTACTTACCAATCAGTGACCTCAGCCAGTGGCTCTCTCCTCTCTGGACGCAAAACAGAATCACAGCCAGCTTCAACAGGGACCTCATCGCTAGAGTCTGCTGTTCGTCTGAACCGTCGCTCAAAGTGAACCAGACACGTGTGTGTTTGTATGTCTGCGAGTGATGCTTAAGATGCAGACGAGTCACAACCTCCAATATATAGCCCTCGGAGATGAAGGGGGGTGAAGGGATGAGGTGAGGAGGTGTAGGGGCGAGACAGACACTAACCCGTTACTTGCCAACAGACTATCCCGTTCACCTGAGCCTGACAGGGAGCGTAGGAGGGCAGATGGGCGTTTGACCCAGAATTTGTCCTGTTGGATTATCTAATTGGTGTAAATCACTGGCTTATTGTTGAGTTTTCCCCAGATGTTTTTCCAGAGGATGTTGGCCCCTGGCAGTATGGATTCCCAGAGGTTTGGGGTTTCTTAAAAGCTGGACAGTGATGTCACATTGATGATGCTGAGAAGTGTGTGTCATAAATGAATCAGCAGATTGGTAGCTAGACAGATACGGAAGTGGAGTGGCAGCCAAGAGATCAATTCATAGACGGACCTTTATCAATACCAAAACCATGTAGGAAATTTTAAGTGAGTCGTGTGGTGAAAAATTCAAAAAAAGGGCGAGATGAGTCGGTGTGGAATGTCTTAAAAAAGGCCCCTGATGTATTTATTTGTCACTTTTCTTACAGGAAATGTTGCATTTAAGGATCGATGCAGGAAAAAGCCAAAAGAAGAACGTTAAATGGTTAAAAAAAACAAAGAAGAAATGGAAGTCAGGTTATAATTAGAACAAAACGGGGCCTGTTTCAGCAGACATTCCACAATGGGTGACTGGTCCTGAGCTGGTCCATAAATTGAGGGATTTCAACAGCAATGTGTGGCTGACATGTAGAATATGTAGAATATGCATTATGTAATGGTTCACAGGGCCCAAACAGGCGGTGGGTGGAATCTGGAGTTTGCAGAAACGGTGCATTTGGACCCTGATCCTGCCATCCAGGAGCAGCTCGGACACCAAAGTGCAGCTTATTTAGCAACTGCTGTGAAAATATTCACTGAATGTGAATAAAACTGTGAGAACCAAAACATTTGAAGTTAGTTCTGCATCTGTCTGACCTGCCTTTGTCTGGCAGTGTACACTTCTGCAAACCACTGAAGCTTTACATGTCTTTTTTTGTCCTCATTCTTTCTCAGGTCACAACTAAGACTGGAAAATGGCCCGACATCTCAATGACTGTAAATATCCAGCGGTTTCACGCTCACACATGTTGAGAAGCCTCATTAAACGTGACAGTCTCTGGCTTGGCAGCTGTCCAGCTGTTAATATCTCAACAAAAATATTCAGTTCTGTCGCCATAAACAAGGCTGGAAAACAGCCTGATATCAAATTCTGAGGTATCCAGTGGTTTCACCCATACAGATGTTGACACAGATGTTGTGTCTCAATTCAGGGTCTGCATCCTTCGAAGGACCTGGTCTTTGTTGTCTTCGAAGGCGAGTCCTTCAGAGAGACCTTGTTAACCTCGTCAGCTGTTGTTAAATGTGACGGTCTCGCCTTTGGAGCATTTCCTGGTTGCGTCACCAGATGTTTTACTCTTACGTCATGATTTCTGCCGCCCAGGCCAGCGAAAGTGACGATCTGTGCCACGCGATGTCACCATTTTCTCTCTTTCTTTATTCTTTTCTGGGCATACAAATAATCTTGGGGATATGTGAGGCCACGAAGGAAAGTCGCTGTGCATCCTCCAAAAAGAGGGAAAAGAGGGAGCACTTGGAGGAGCCTTCAGACAGACTTTGTGCCGCGTAGTGACGTAATTGGCCTTCAAATGCTCCTCCGAAGGATGCAGACCCTGAACTGAGACACAGCAAGTGTCTCGAGCAGTGGTCTCTGGCCCAGCAGCCACCCTGCCCAGCGGTAAGTACCTTATCGTCAAAAATATCCAGTTTTGTTGCAAGGCTGAAAATGTCTTGAAGTCTCATCCAGAGGTTTCACATCACAAATGTTGGAACATTGTCCTGAACAGTGGTCTCTGGTCATCTCATACACATGTTATAAGAATGTGATCTCCAAACTCATGATATCAAACAATAAATGGGACATAAACAAACAGATTAAGGTGTATTCCAAAAAAAAAAAAATGAACAAAAGCACAAAAAAAAGGAAATTAATACAGTAATCAAAACAAAGCACATTCCCTCGACTGCACTGTGCTAATGCCTGACTCCTGGCTCCACTCAGTCAGATTTAGACGTGGGGGAGTGTGTCCAATGAGATTTTTAAGTTTATTTATTGTATTTAAACAGACCCATTTCTCATGTATTATAGCTCTGTTGATATGAATTACAAAGGAATCAACCCTTAAATCTCGAACTAATAACGCTGCAGGAAATTTACTGCCAGGAATTCCAGTAATTCTTTCGAGGATCAGGACTTTGAGACGGCGATAAATCTGAATATTAAAATAATAAAAATAGCCGTGTATTTTTAAGTGAGCTCTTCCTCACTTACAGTCTGGTCCACTCGAAAATGTCTGATTATTACTGGAGTTAATTTGACCCCAAATACTTGTATATAGGCTATTTATACTTATGTATGTGTATAATCCTACTTTATTCTATTGCTTCAACATAACTGACACCAAAAAAACGTAAAATAAAATGGGAATCACATTGTAAAGTGTTTGGTTCAAGGTGATTAATTGAGCTTCTACAATTAAAATATTCATCAGTAATATGCACAACAATATCTAAGTGAAGCCAGAAGTCAGACCAGGTAATGTTTGTTTGGATTACTGTATTAATTGCAGCCCAAATTGCAAAATTGTTTGACTTACTCCACTTTTCTCTATTTATGTATCTTTTGTTCAGATTAGTTTTTGACTAACTTTCATGTTCTGCTCACCTTTTCCTGTTTCAAATTCAATAATGTGCGTTTGTCTGTTTATCTGGGTCCCATTTATTGTTTGACATCATGTGTTTTGAGTTAATGCCTCAGAAAGAACGACCCGGCCCAGTCGCCAGAATAAAAACGTTGCCATTTATTTCATGCAGATGTGTATCGCCGTCACAACAAGAGTGGAGATAATTCAAACGAAAGCGACAGGCGACGTCAAGCGTGTGTCAACTGAGGTAAACAATGAGCGCTCCGGTTCACTTATCTCTCTACGAGCATGTGGAGCGATTCTCACGCAGAGAGCGTCTATTTCCCGGTAAATTTAGCAGCAACAAGAACGCGAAAAGGGCAAAGGGGGCTGACACATTCCTTCCCCTGCTCAAAGAGATACGGGGAGGATGAAGGCCAAGTGAGAGATGATGAGACAGAAGGAAAGCGGAGGAGGTGGTGGGAGAAATACAGTGGAGATAGAGTGATCCCCTTTGGATTATGGCCTAAATAACCAGTCTGGAATTCTGGGCTGTCAGAAGGCAGGAATGAGAAGAACGCTGGTTGATGCAAATACACTAAACATTTTATTGAGTGGCCTGATCTGAGAACTGGTACTTGAAAACGTGCCACAGTCGCCTGTTCTTTATGTTGATATCACAGACTGAATTGGGAACTTTAAGATTGATATTTGGTCATTTCAGCTTATAATAATATGTACACATGCAATGTGTGAGGTTTTTCAGTCATGCTACCAACAATGACACACAAAACCTTCACAAATACACTCAACACCTCCTCAATGATGCACAAACTCTTCACAGAGAGTGAAAACCTCCACAAATGCACATAAACTCTCCTGAGATACACACAACACCTCGTCAATGACACACAAAACCTCCACAGAGAGACTTCAGACTACCACTGCTCTTCTTTCTCTTCTTGCAGGTGATGGACGGGTTGAAAGGATGAATCGAGACGAACAATGGAGACGAGCTGCCACGGGAGCCTGAAGGGAAAGTGTGAGTATCTATCACTTGTACATAATGAAGGGGATCAAACCTGATATATCTGCAGAGTACTGATGGTCACTGTTTGTTTCTCCAGAACGAGCAGATGAGTGGTGAACAGAGCTCCAAGATAAAACACGAGAGGAGCCTGGAGCTGAAAATGTCGGCAGAGGAACAAGCTGCTGAGGACGTCGTCGCTGCTGGTACTCTGGTTGGACAACGATTTCCTGGACTGAATCCTGATTTCCTGTCATCAAGTTTCGTGGACTGACATTTTGGATGGGTGATCCATCAATCAGCAGAGCATCGGTAACGTCTGCACAGAGCTCAAAGAACTCTGAAAAGACAAAAAGAAACATAGCATCAGACTACAGAGCCGCTTCTGTCCTCAGGCTGTGAGACTCCTGAACATCCTCAACAAAACAGACTGCTTTGGTTTCTGTCCGTCTGTGATGTAATATTAAATGAGTCAAACTGGTTTTACAAGCCTGGTGTTGTCAAATGTTTTCGATCAGATCAGCAGGAAATGTTCATTTAATTCTAGAAGCAAACAGACTCACTCTCTCAGCTGTTACGGTGTTTTTAAAACTCACACACATTCTTTCATTTATTAATGCAGAAACTTCTTTCTAATATTAACGTTCCCCATCTTTGTTTTTATTAATAAAGTATTGTGTGGTTAAGCAGTATGACTAAGGGGCAAGCTCTCACTGACAGACGGACACTGTGGAGGAGCACAAGTGTCAGGGAAATAGTAATAAAGCATTTAAGTAATTGTACAATAAATATAGGCATTAAAACATTAGCTCACAAATGAATTACAGGACCATGAAAACTGGCTTCAAAGCCTGGTGTTTGTTTTCTGTGTGGCCAGACTGTAATTCGTCACGTGATGCACTGTGGCCCAAACATTCTTGTTCCCCTCAGCTAATGTTTTAATGCCTGTATTTATTGTACAATTAGTTGAATGTTTATTACTATTTCCCTGACACTTTCCCTGGCTAATATCAGCTATATAAATGTCACAGTCATCTGGTTCGTACTGGTCTAATTTTAAATCTGTTTCAAAGCATCATAGATCTTCAAGGAGAATATCCCTCGTCCTGGTGCTCCGTCTGCTTCGGTGCATTCCTGCACGTTCAGCACATTTATTATGTTGCGTCATTAATCAGAAAATCTATATTTTTCATGCTGTACAGCTTCCTGTACGTCTGTACCTTCCATCAGAAAAACATGAAAGCTAATCCTCCTCTGAGGAGAATTTATAGGACAAAAAAACAAAACATTTTATAAAGTGTGTGAGAATCGTTGTCTGTTGAAGAACTTACATTTAGAGATAACATGTACAGGTTTATCAGATCTAACTCTGAACCCATCACAGTCAGCTTCTGCCTGCAGACTGCAGAGGCTCAGGCACGAATCCAGGCTGAACAGCTAAATGATGCCCGGACTGATATGGAGCCAGTGGTGGTTCTGTGGGGGGCCAACTGGGGCCAGTACCCCTGTAACTGTCAGGGAATCTGCATTGATAATACAATGACAGATCTCTTGCAATGATTTTGTACTGAAGGGAAAGGTGGAAATAAAGTGTCTCAGCAGTTTACTGCCCAATTAAAAATGTTTAAATTGTAAACACTGTTATAAGTCCCATTTATCTCTCGTCTGAATGAAGGATTTGTGTTTTTTTCCCAGGTTGTATGTGCCCCTCTTACAAAAAAGCTGCCCCGACCTACTAAAACTGGTCTAGAATCACCACTGTATGGAGCTGTATGAACTATATTTATACATTAACAATCTGAAGTGCGGAATAACCGTGAGATTCAACGGCTAAAAACAGGCAGAAATTACACAAATAAATGAGACAAACAACAGTTTATGAAAGAAAACAGGCGATAAGTCTGCATTTTCGTCTGCTTTATAGCAAAATCTCAATCTACAGTTATTCTTTGTAACCAAAACATGACAGATAAGAACACATTGATCCTCCTGTGTGTCTGTGTTTAATGACGGCAGTGTTACTGTAAATCTGAGCATTTGTTCAGCATGATGAATTCAGGCTGTATCGCTCCAACAGTCATGTAGGAAGCTTTTTTTAAAGGAGGAAATGATTTGAAGACTCTACATGTTACACTCAGACTGTAAGAATATCAGTTGGATGGAGTTCTGCCGTGCATTCCTGGATGAGCTGGTCAGACAGTCAGTCCATGTAGGGCTCGTCTGAGCTGAGCGGGGCAGGAATGTAGGGAGCAGCCTTCCTGTAACGGGAAAGATCGGGAGGAGGATTTAGGCCCGGAATCTCAAACTCGCACGGAGCCGCTCCTGTTTACGCTGTAAATCTGCTGGTCGGAGCTGAGATCCTCCACCGCGTGTCATCACGGCACAAGAATCCGCAGGTTATTTTCTCTGACGCCCCTTCTTTGGTTGAAGATGTGCATGTCGGTGACATCAGCGGCCGACTCAAGGGCCACGATGACACCAAGTCAGGAGAGATACACGATGTGACCAAAAGTATGCGGACACCCAAACAAAGTGTCGTATGTGGTTGTTGAACATGCCGTTGATGGATGAGGTCCATGTCAACTTCCTCTACACCCAGTGATGGACTGTGACTACGAACAATTACTCAAGTACTCTACATGTAGTAATAACAGTGTTGAGGTATTTGTATCTCGCTTTAGTATTTCCATTCTGTCCCACTTTATACTTCCATTACGCTGCATCTTAAAGGCAAATCTCACACTTTTATTTATATATATTTATTCAATATCTTTAGTTGCAGATTGCGTGTAGCACCAGAGCCTAAGTAGCACATTTGAATTAGAAATGTTTATGTTAATTATTTTTTACTGACAGATTTTCTTTGTTCCTCCAATAATCAGAAATATGTGAATATATGTAAACATTTCTTTTTAAAAGTCGTTTGTTATCAGATACTGTGAGACTTGCTCAGGTGCTATTTTTATGGATGACTTTCACTTTTAATACATTTATATTTCAGCAGGACATCTCTTGCACATAGTATGTATATGAGTCTATTTCTTATCTTTTTATTGTATTATTTATTTTTTTACTATTATTGTTCATTGTCCTTATTCTGTCCTTTGGCTGCTGTGACACACATATGTCCCTGTTTGTGGGACTAATAAAGGTATTCTGATTATGAAATATAACATACAGGTTCTATTAACAACACTGTCAACACCAAATTGGTATAAAAATTTCCTGAATGAAAAAAAAAAGCAATAGATCAAGACTGCACAACACTAAGTGGACCATGGTGTCCACTTACTTCTGGCCACGCGTAACTGTGCTGTCACAGTATTTTATTTTTTAGCTACTTAGGCATTTTATTGAATATAGTATTTCATTGTTTTTTATACTGTATATTGTAAGTTTTTTTGTTTGTCCCTGTATTTTGATTTCACCCCCTGAGGGGAAATTAGGTATCTATCTATCTATCTATCTATCTATCTATCTATCTATCTATCTATCTATCTATCTATCTATCTATCTATCTATCATGGCTCAGTACAGTTAAGTGTTTAAGGGTTTCCCAGCAGAAAAAGTTTTTCTGGGTAATGAGCACAAAATCATGACAGTAGGCTCCCAGCAATAAATACATCAGACACAACGTCGATTCAGAGTGACAACCGCTGGGGTTTTATTTATACAAACAGTCTTTCTGCAACATTATATTTTCTGACATTTTACGAACACACACACAAAAAAAATATATTTTCTTAAATACAAGTGGCACGAGAAGGATCAGGACGATTTAATGGCTTCCGAAGAGGCAAAAACAAAAACAAATCATTAGAACACAGAAAGAAAAGAAAGTGCAGCTGATGACACACAGGAGGACGAAAAGCCAAACAGAAACTTCTTCCTTCTCGTTTACAGAAATACTTGAAATAAACCTGGTAATGAACCAACTCAGCTGGCTGCTGGGTCCTTTAGGTTCCAGCCTGAAACAACCAAACAACCCCTCCTGTCCAGAACAAAGAGTCTGCTGATGCTTTTTGCTGATAAATAAATATTAAGGACTAAATGTGTGTGAAGTTAGAAATGCTAATACTTCATAAATGCTCTTGTAAAGTGCCTGCTGTCTTCCAAATGATGCTGTGAAGTCCTTCATCTGACTCTAGACAGTGAGAGGTGCAGTCAGGGCAGCAGTCAGTCCATCTATGTCTACAGCAGGGCTGCACAGCAGAGACGTGTCGTGCAGGAGGGACACCAGCTCCACAGAACCAGGTGGATCCGGCTTACTCTGTGTGGATTCAGGCTCTCTCAGCTTTTTACGATCCGCCTTCTTCTTGTCTTTGTAGCCACTCAACCTGGAGGCGAGAGATCTTTTGGGTCTGGGCTTCCTCAGCTTCTTCCTCTCCGGGTCGTGGACGATGCTGTGGCGCTGGAGGCTCTGCCTCATCGCAAAGGTCTTCCCGCAGCCTGCGTGTGTGCAGGCGAAGGGCCGCAGCTCCTCGTGGAAGGAGCTGATGTGGCTCTGCAGGTTGAACAGCGTGGTGAACGACCTGCTGCAGTCACTCCTCGGGCACTTGTAGACCACCCTTGTGTCAGCGTGGACTCGCTGATGCTGCTGCAGGAACCAGGAGTCCCTGAACACCTTGCTGCACTGGTCACACTTCAGGATGAGCCTGTGCTGCTCCTTCCTGTGCTTCAGATACTCGGTCCAGGTCTTCCCAGTGAAGCTGCAGCCCTCCTCCTTGCAGGGGTATCCTCTGTGCACCTTCTCATGACGCTTCAGTTTGCTGGGGAAGGTGAATCTCATCTGGCACCCGTCATAGGTGCACTGGTAGGGGGGCAGCTGGGTGTGCTGCTCACACATGTGGGACTTGAGCTGCTTGTTCTTCCTGAACTCCAGGCCGCAGCCCTCGTGTTTGCACGCGTACTTCTTCTGCTCCTGGGTGTGGACGCGGCTGACATGTCTGACCCGGTTCGTGTTGGTGGTGAAGGCCTCCCGGCAGCCGTCCACGGTGCACTGGAAGGGCTTCACGCCGCTGTGGCTGAGGTCGTGTCGAGCCAAGTGGTAGCTGCTGCAGAACGACTTCCCGCAGCCATCGCGGTCACATGTGTACGGCTTCAGCCCGGTGTGTTTACACAAGTGCGCGTCCAGTTTCCACTGTTTGTTATAAGCCGCCGGGCAGTTCGGAAACGAGCAGATGTAACGTTTGTGCGGCTCCGTTTTCATTTTTGCGACATGGACGAAAAAAACGTCTTTAAAAAGCAGAAATATCTCGCTGTGCTGCGCTCTGAACACGTTTTCCTTCTTGACACCGGCACTTCCCAGAATCCTCTACGCCGTGACGCCACTTCCGTTACCCACCAGCCCCTCCGGTGTTTGGCTGCTAGCTGTTTCTGCTGCTACACGAGCAGTTGTAAGTAATTTTCTTAATGTTTGAACTCTAGTGTAAATATGACAGTGGCGAATTTAAATAATATAAGCAATGGTTTTGTGTTTGGGTCATCATTTAGCGACACGTCGTTCATGTTTGACCGAAGCGGGTGTTGACGTTACACAGTTAACGTTAGCTAGTTAGCTCATGCTAACGTTAGCTAAAGTCATGAGTGAACGTTACACCAAACTCTATGCAAAAATCTGCCAATTTGATGTTTTTATTTACCCTGTGAAACAGTGTAAGTTAACTGTTTCCCCGTCGACATACACCGCTTTCATGTTAGCTATCCAGCCAAATAAAGTTGTAACGCTAGCTAACTGTTTACACTACATAACGTTGTGTGTTTACAATTTGCTAATAAAGTTTAGTGAAGGTCTGCACCTGATTATAACGTCCTTGGTCTGTACTCGTTAGCTTTAAGTCCGTACTGATTTTGTCAAGACTGACAAATAACTTATCTGGCTACCTTTTTTCCAATATAGTCTTGTTTGAAGTTTTCACCAATCAGTTCTCCTCAGAAGCTAGGCTAGCTGCTATCAGTAAGCTAGCTAATGTTAGCAAACGTTTAAGATTAAGTTTACGTTAATTTTTCAGCCAAAACAGTCCTGCTATAAATCCTAACGTTACTTTAATGTCTGTATTAATGTTCAGTTTTATGTCAAAGCCGTTTCAGGGAGGTTTTCAATACAGCTGTATGTTTGTTTATGTTGCTCATGTATTGTATTACACATTGAGGTGGTTGTGTAGCATTACATCTGTGTTATGGATTCAGTTTAACTTCCGACCGTAGGTTTATGTAAGTGGACTTAATGAACTGGCAGCTGAGTGTATATGTGTCTGTTACATGCACCCTGACTTTGTTTTCCTGTTGTGAAGGGTGAATCCATCACTGGTGCAGAGATCCAGCTGTCACCATGGTGAGCCATAATATGCAGAATTTACCCACATGGGCCAAAATACTAAAAAAATCAGGAGGAAATATGTTCACATACTCAGTTTTCATTATTGTACTGTTCTTGACAGGGTGAAAGAAAAGGAACAAACAAATACTACCCTCCAGATTTTGATCCAGCCAAGGTGTGTATGATCAAACCAGTGTGTGTTTCAGTCATATTTAGTGTATCTTTTGCGTAAAGGTGCTAAACTACATTTCCATATTTTTTTTCACTTCAGCACGGATCCCTCAATGGCTACCATGGAACTCACGCTCTACGAGAGAGGGCCAGGAAACTGTCCCAGGGCATCCTCATCATCAGGTCAGTACACACTCAAACAGAAATGATGAATCTGGGTGTGAATGTCTCGTAGATCTAATAAACATGGGGACATGTACAATTAGTATTATAAAACAAATAAAACCTTGAAAGATGAACACGTTATGTAATTGACACCCAACCTAAGTTTATGTGACTGTTTTTGTCCATTAAGGTTTGAGATGCCCTACAACATCTGGTGTGACGGCTGCAAAAATCATATTGGCATGGGTAAGTTTAAAGAACAACACGACCCATTTAGTTAGTTTCAGTCTTGTATAGTGTCGTCATTTTTATTACACTACTGTTCTTCTTGCACAGGGGTCCGTTACAATGCTGAGAAGAAGAAAGTGGGGAACTACTACACCACGCCAATCTACAGGTAATCACAGACAGCCTGGGCTGACAGCTGATGTGAACTTTACATACGTATGTAGATAAAACAGAATCATAATGAACCTCAATGAAAAGGTGAAATGTAAAATATTTGCATATTTTTCTGTTTCCTCAACCAGGTTTAGGATGAAGTGTCATCTGTGCGTCAACTACATCGAGATGCAGACCGACCCGGCGACCTGCGACTATGTGATAGTAAGCGGAGCAAACAGGAAGGAGGAGCGCTGGGACATGGCTGATAACGAGCAGATCCTCACCACAGGTAAAGGATTCATGTTGGATTTCAGTCAAAAGATAAATGACTTGCTCAGTTCTGTACACAATTTAGGCTGGAGATCAGTACAATATTGGCATCATTGCAAATCAAAACAGCTATATAACAATGACATTTAAGGTTTTTGTTCGGATCATACACATAACATCTCAAACTGGAGATGTCTCTCTGTCCTTGCTGCCTTGAGGCTTCTCTGCTCAGGGTTAATATTGTTTTACTTCTGTTTTTTGCCACCTGACAGAGAGGACAGAGAAGGAGAAACTGGAGACTGATGCCATGTTCAAACTCGACCACGGTGGGAAAGACAAGGAGAAGCTTAAGAAGGCTCTGCCCTCTCTGTCGGAGATCCAAGAATACCAGTCCACCTGGAAGGACGACTTCCAGCTCAACAGCAGCCTCCGCAGGAAGTTCAGGGTAAGATAGTAACTGTGTGTGTTAGTAACTGCTGTGTTAATGCAGTTAAATGTTCATCATCAGTTCATCATCAGGAGTATATCAACAGGTTGTGTTAAAATATTCTCAGAATGTTGTTAAGAAGACTTTCATAAGCTGCAGCGTCACTCTCACCTCCTCCTGTCGTGTCAATGCAAATACCAGTAACGCAGAATTAGTTCCAAAGACGACCAAATAATAATGAAAAAATGACTTCCAGCAGCACATGAAGCAGTAAAACCACATTCAGTGATTTCCCCTCTTTGAGATTGTATTTGAATTATGCCCCTGAACTGACGTCTCTGATTTGAATTGCTGTGCAGACGGAGAAGAAAGTTATAGCTGAGCAGGAGGAGACGGATAACGCGGTGAGGATGAGGACCAACCTGTCCATCCCACTGCTGCCAGAGAAGGAGGAGGACAAGAGACTGGCAGCGCTGCTCACCTACCAGGCGCCTGACTGTAAGCCGTCACAACATCATATCTCTTTGGCAAATGTATAAATCAAACAGGAGGTAACACACGTCATCATATGTTTTATTTTTTGGCACTTTTATGCTTGACAATATATCTAAATATTCCAGTCATTCGCCTAAAAAAAAATCTGTACTTTATCTTACACCCTCCCCACGAGTTCTGCCTTTGTGTGATGTCAAACAAATGCTCCCTCATTAAGTGGTAGGAAGTAGGAATGTATGTTTTAAATATGGAAACAAGTTTTAATATTATGGTTCTTTCTCACTATTCCCCTCATCAATTAAGCCTACGATGACAAGCAGCACAGCAAGAGGAAAGAGATCTCCACTCGTTCTTGGTTCAGCGCACCTTCAGCCTCACCTGGAGGTGCTGCAGGTAGTCTGCTCCAGAAGCTCGGCCTGCAGGGGAAAGAAGCAGCGGTGGCCAAAGCGCTGAGCTCCTCACCAAGCACCCTGATCCGCAAACGCACAGGAGGACCGGGAGTCAAATCTGAGCCCTGTGCCACCATCACTCGCAGACGGTCGCATCCTGAAACCAACACGTGTAATGGAGAGATTTCTAAGGTCTCTCAGAAGGAGGAAGACCAAAGTTCATCACCAACACAGGTGGAACAGGAGGTAACAGGGACACATGACAGTGGCTCCATGGAGACACATGTTAGAACTACAGAGGAAGGACTGACAAACGGGAAGGACTCTGGGAAAGAGAAAGAGAAGGAGCAGGACAGAAGTTTAGGAGCTGTCACATCTCTCGTGGCGGACTACAGTGACTCAGATTCAGACTCGGGACAGTGAGTCTGGGTGAGAAAATAAATGGGACTGTTTGTTTTCAGTGAATGGAGGTCAATGTGTCATTTTGTGAGAGTGACAAGAGATCTGCTGTAACCTGTCATGGTTAACTCGCCCGTCTGCTCACAGTGGAAATATTCTGATTTCTGAAATGTGTGAATTTTAATATGAAGTTTGGTTCTTCGCCGAATGTAACCTAGTGAATGTGTTATACTGATGTTCAAACCTGTTAGGAGTGTAACAACTTCAGTTCTGAGTAGAAAACCAATCAAATTGTGGATTGAGTTGTAAAAATCAAAGGCGAGATTTTTACTTTTTTTTTCTTTCCACACTCGCCGAGTGAAGAAATACAAAAAGGATGCTGATGTTTTGCAGGTGAGGAAACTCATGTTGTTTCTATTTTTGTGTTTAACAGTAAAAATGTTTTCATTACATTGTAAATAAATTATTTAAATTTGACCATACAGAGAAGAATATCACGGTTGATACCAGGTAGCATCCTTTTTAACGAAGAACTTGAAAATGGAAGTGACAGTTGTCAGGCTGTGAATTTCGATCTTTATACATCATAACTGGTGAGTCTTGCCACGGCAAAAAAGGTCTATAAATTAAAGATTAGATGGAACCGTGACTTCAAAATTGGAAGCAAAATTGTGGATTCATGGATTTGGAGAATAGTGACACATTGTACGACCTGGTAATAATTAATCCTTTGTGCAAACACTACAGACACATCTGACCCCCACATATGTGTTCAGATGACAGACCTGTCTGGCACTTGGTAGAATAAAATGCAAAAGTGTAAAATACTGTTTAACTGTTGAGTTTGTTTCCTGATCATCACACACTGCGGGAACCGAGTGGTGAGTGAAGCTGCCAAGCTGATTCCATAGAATCGTGTAAAACGTAAATAAAACTGTGCGTCTCTTTACATGCACCCTTCTGTTACTGCCATACATCTCTAACTTGGATCAATAGTAAGAAGGACTTTTTCCAGCCGTCCTCTATGAAATTCTGGAATTCTTTTTCCCATCTCAGGCGTTCAAGACTTGATTTACCTCATGAGAAGTGGTTCAGAAACTGCAGCTCGTCCTCTATGACGACTACACGACAGCGTTCCATTGATCGGTCTTTTGCTGATTTGAGTCTTGCAAATTCTCTGTCTTTGATAAAGTCAAAAAACATTTACTTTTATCTCCAAAATGTCAAAATTCTCATGAACAAAAGAGAAGTATTTTTGGTTTGTTTGGCTTAAGAAGTGGGAGAATTGTCTCAGCTCATAAAGGAACATTTCCTCCTCCAGTTTTATCAAAAGTCTCAAAAACTACGAGGATTGAGGACGACTGGACGTGGGTGGTTTTTGCTGGATGTTTTCTACCTCTCAGGTAACTCCGCTCGGTCCTCTGATGATGTGGTCACCTGATCACTGGGTCTGTCTGATCATGCTTTGGATACAGCTGATCCCAAACCAGCTGCTCCCTTGGAAACCTTTAGAGTCGCCATGATTTGACACTGAGAAAATCTCTCAGTTTGACTCCTGACGCTTTCACTTTTCCTGAATCCTCTTTAACTGTCTAATTATTTCCATTTGAGATTGTCAGTGTGTTCTCAGACTTTTGGACCGCTCTGTTTTTAAACAAACAGTCAGAAATCTCCTGTCAGCCTTCAAGATTCAGTATGCCAGGCTGAATGGAAGGATTTTACTCAAACCACATTTTAATGCTGATTCTTTAGGAGTAGTTGGGGTGTGAAAGCTTCCTGACCAGGCCTGCAGTGGGTTTTGTGTTTTGTCATTGATCAGAAGCCGAAGCTGCTCCTCCTCCTGTTGACTGTACAGTGTGTTTAGTAACAGGAGGGGAGTTCAGGGTCTGATAAAGAAGTCGTCCATCTCTCCTGCGGCCACAGTCCACTGAAGCTCCCGCTCAGTCAACATGGGTCGGTGGACGCTGCACAGCATTTTATTTCTCGTGCTTTTCAGCAACGCGAAACGACTGACTTTATCAAGGTACGTTTCTGTTTTCTGCTGCCATCAGGACAGTCTACATCTTTGCAGTTTTAATTTTACTAATGATGTTTTATTCTCTGTAGAATCATCAGACCCTTTGACAGGTATGTGTCTGCAATGATACACACAGTTTCAGTCCTCAGTTTCTGACAGCGGAAGTCATTCGTTTTTTTTTCCCAATCTGCCCCTCAGATTTACATCGATAGACACGTACTGGAGATTGCACGAGTAAGTAACCAAATCTGGACATAAATGCAGTTTAAAAACCTAAATTTGAGGTGAACTGTTTTTAATATCGCATCATATTATATCAATTATACCTAAATATTTATTGTCATCATCCGTCAGCATCTCAAATACACCACAAGACACATCATCCACTGAAACTCAGAATAATTGTTCATTTTCTCTGGTGTTAGCCTATTAAACTGCAGGATATATTATGGGAGACATTGATGAACACTGATTAAAACATAATCGAGTGTCATTAACTTTCCCCCGACACCAAACTGAAGCTGAATGACCTAAAATACCACATGTTGTTTATTTCCGTGACCTGAATCAATGCACTGTTTCTTTTTTTTTTGCAGAAAACAAGACCTGAGGGACACAGTCAGTCCGTCACCGAGGTACAGCTGTATGTCTGATCGTACAACCAAACTGCTGCTAATTAAACACTGGCTTCAGTTTTATTTCGTGTCTTATCTGAAATTACTGGAGGTTCTTCTTTTATTATTCTCCTCTGACTTCTCACTTCTCATAAATTACCTGTCTTCACTGGCCTTTTACTTGCTTTGCAATCAACCATTGTATTTAATATGACATGTATTGTTTTTTTGTTTTTAGTGGTGGTACAGAACATTTAGTAGTCAACTTATCATCGCTCAAAGATGATGAGTCCCTCCTCAAGTTGAAGATTTTGACCAGATACCACGAATTGTCTCAGACTCAGAACTCAGACAAAATTCAATTCAACTATTTAGATTTATTTTCTGTGAATTTTTATGTCCAAAAATATAATTTTCTTCTGATATTTTTATAATTTCCAGAGCATTAATATTAGTACTGTGGTGTCGACTCACAGATATTTATTTAAACTTATTATTCGGAGCTTCTTTCTTCTCGTATCTTGAATCGATTTGATTTGAACCAGCTCTGCTCAGACCAAATGACTCTCCCTTTCAGTGATATAAATTAATAAATTGGACATGGCACTGTCTAATTTTTGTTAGAATTTGTGCCCAATTACATAAAATATTCCTGTGAAATTCATAGAAACTAAAGTTTTACATATCAGATGCTTTCTAGGAACGTTTTACAGTACGACCTCTAAAATAAAGCACTGCTTCAAATTCTTATTGTTGTTTGTAGTCGTACTAGAACCAAATGAAGTAGCACTAATGATGCTCGTAACAGTTGTGTAATCAGTTCTGGCAGTAATTAAACAGCTGATAGATTCCTCGTGTCTCTGGGTTTTCCTGCAGGTTCACTCTGCTGGCTCCGGACCTGCTGAGGACCGACAGCCAGGAGAACATCTACCTGCAGGCAGATGGCGTGTCCAACCCCGTCACGGCGTCCATCACCATCCAGGACTTCGGGAAGTCCACCCTGCTCCTCCAGGACTCTGTCACACTCAACCTGGAAAATGGATTCCAGGCTCTTAAAACCATACAGGTGACGCGACGTCTCAGTTTAATACTGATGGTTTTATATGACGTGAACAAGGCAACAGCTACTGTCTGGTGTGAGATGGTTTTTATTAGCATGGCAATTTCTGACACAGCATTCGAATACGACACCGAATTTGGGGTCGAACTCAGGATCCAATGTGCTGCTTCATGTGTACAGATTCAATCTGACGTGGTACTGAAACACAGAACATTAAGAAGAGACGTTCCCTCATCATATCTGAAAACCCTCCTGTGTGTCTGACTCTCGCTTCATCACAGCTTCCCTCAGATCGTCTGAATCGCGACGAGAAGAAGAACAAGTTTGTGTATCTGAGGGTGGACTTCGGTGGCCTCCACTCTGAGGAGACGGTGCTGATGGTGTCCTTTCACTCCGGATACATCTTCGTCCAGACGGACAAACCCATCTATAACCCCGGAGATACTGGTGAGAACTGCAGACGCTGAAGAAAACATAAGATAGTGGTGCGTTAACGTAACAGACCACGTGTAGAGGTTCAGTTTCTCAGCCCGTCTCTCTGTCCCCCCTCCAGTTCGGTTCAGAGCTTTCACATCGTCTCCGTTCTTTAAGGCCTTCGAGACGTCCGTCACAATAGATATCCAGGTAAACGAAACAACCCTCGAAAACATAACCTATGAATATTTATGAATATTTATGTGACATCCTGTTAAATTAAAGGTTGAGTTAGCCTAAAACTTGTTGCGCTGTGTGTGTTTCAGAATCCAGAGGGTGTGGTGGTGAAACAGATCGACAGGACTCGAGCTATTAATGGCGTCTTTGGAGACACGTTTCCTCTCTCTGAAATGGTCAAGTAAGTGATGGTCTCACCCTCTCTGACTGCTGACCTGAACCCTCTGTTTTATAAGCCACCTCTGATGTGACCTCATCTCTGTGGCAGTGAGGGAACGTGGAAAGTGATCGCAAAGTTCGACCACTGGCCGCAGAACACGTTCACCGCCCCGTTCGAGGTGAAGAAATATGGTAGGTCGGGTTAAACGCTGCTTTCTGTTGCGCTGGCCTCACTGTTAGTTGAGTTAAGAGTCTCTCCAAGTCTCTTCCACCTTGCGCTATATTTTTTATGGCTTGCTGTGTTTCAGTGCTTCCTGGCTTCAACGTCACGTTATCGCCCAGGAAGTCATTTCTCAACTTGGACGACAGCGAACTGGCCGTAGAGATCTCAGCCAGGTCGGTCTAACGCACTCACACGTGTTTGCAACGTCATTCTGCCTCATTCATCAACCCACCTAACCACTGATTGAACTTTAGTTGCTGCCCCTGTTGGCAACTGACTCTCTACTCAACCTGCACCTAGTTGAACCCAGTTCCAACCTTGCTCAAGCCGGTTTGAAGAATCCCACTGGCAACAGCTCAACTTAAACTGAAACTCTTTGGAAGACGAGATTACAGCAAGGGTCCAAGAGACTGAAGCCAGACGACACGAGATCAAAATTAATCATGAATCTATTTTATAAATGAGGCTTCTGAACTCTAAAACCAAGTCCTAACCCCAAACTAATCTCCGAAGAAGTCAGGAGGTGCAAATCTTTAGTTACGAGGGAAACTGATCCTCGTACTGAAAACACAAGAACGTACACATGAATACTGAAGCCTTGTCTGCAGGATATCTGATGAGGGTCTCGTTCTGTTTCTCATGAATGAAACCCCACTGGCTGTGTTTCAGGTACCTGTACGGGGAGCCGGTCCAGGGGACGGCCTACGTGGTGTTCGGAGTGAAGATCAACCAAGACATGATCCGGTTGTCTTCAATGAAGCAGGTGTCAGATGTAAGTCGCTCAATTTAAAAGTTTCACCAGCTCTTTTCTCAGATGTATCGAGGCTTTCCCTCTGCTTGTAACTTCCGGTTACAGCTTGTAATTGGACCTTCAGTCTGGACTTTATGGTCAAGATTATACATTTTGGTTGTTAATTCTTTAAATCGGATGCAACAGCTGGCAAAATAGCCTCTCTTTCTGTCAAGTTCCTTAGAAAAATATTCTCTGTGTCCTTGTTCTCCTGCAGCTGGAGGGTGGAGTCGTCACACTGAGCATGGACGAGATCAAGAAAGCTTATCCAAACATCAGGTCTTTGGTCGGCAGCTCCATTTACGTCAAGGCCTCAGTTCTCACCAGCACCGGTAAGACCTTCATGTCAGTGGGAAAAGAGGAACGGTAACAGGATGCCAACTGCCATTCCATCAATAAAATCAATGTGTCGTAGTCATAGCGCTCAGACTTTACAAGAAGCTGTCACATGATCTCAAAACACGTTGCTGAGACTCAGTCGACTGTGTTTGACTTGTTCCTTGTTGCCTTTAAGACCAAAATCTTCCAGAAATGCTGCAATCAGACAGTCAGCAGTTTTTTCGCCCTCTGTACAGGACAGATTGATGGTTCATGTAAACAGTCCCACTTCTGAAATGCGGCCTGTGGTCAGATGTGTATCACATGACCTTCGCACTCTGAACAAACTCAAAAACATTGACTGTCCTGTGTGTCAGCTTTTGGGAAATGTGGGACACGAGCTTGACAGCGAGCAATTCCAAAGATCAGTGGTACAAACAACAAAACACTGCATCAGAAAATATGTATTTTTACCCCATAAGAGAAAAATAATCTGGAATTTCCCTTCATAAACTGTGAAAGATCCATTTTAAATGTGTCTAGAGTATCAAAAAGTCCGAGATTCATGAACTTACCCTGTTTGTTTCTCCTCCTCTACAGGCAGCGATTTGGTTGAAGCCGAGAAGACTGGCATCAAAATCGTGGAGTCTCCTTACGTCTTGTCCTTCAAAGACACGACAAAGTACTTCAAGCCCGGTCTGCCCTTCGACTTCACAGTAAGGCCCATCCTCAGTGTTTAGTGAAACTATAACCTGGATCCTCTGTGTCTTCAGCTCCATTGTCCATCATGTCACTGAGAGAACTTTTTCCCCCGTCCTGTCCAGATTCAGGTGAGCCACCATGACGGCTCCATGGCCCGCAACGTCCCGGTCAAGCTGAATCTCCTGAGCACGCCCCTGATGGTCTCCTCCGGCACGGCTCCAGCCAGCATCAACATGCCAAAAACTCATCATGCACAAGTCATCACTGTTAGTATGATGGTTCCTGTTACTGACTGGGTGTCTAATGTTGTGAGAACTGAACAGACGGCGCTGGTTCTGTTCTGTTGTTGCTTTTTCAGGTCTCGGGAAGTATGTGGAAAAAAAAGTTGTTTAAAGGAAACTGCATTTAATCTGATTAATTGCCTCCAGTGATGTGCTGAGATGTATTGTGGGTAATGTAGGTGCCAGCAACAATATTCATGGATGCACCATTACACCAAAAAAACAAGTTCTGTATAAGTTTGGAGACATTTTCCCAAAGTTCAGTGTGAAGTATTTGGTCTCCTCAGGACCCGTGTGGTTGTTGGACAACAGGACATCCATCTTTGGAATTATTAAGACAAAACTGTTCCCAACTTTACCCTAAATAGTCTTTAAATAGTGACCGGTGTCTTTATTTACCTCAGCGGCTGTAGATATACACACACACAGCCGCTGAAATAATCTGATAACTACTATGAGTCGTCCAGGCCATTGTTGAATTTAAAGTTCAGGCTTTTAATTGACTACCAGTTCTTATTTGAGTAATGTGGTCATTTGTTTTTGAATCTTCTCCGTTTCCCAGGCTGAGACCACACAGGCTGACCTGAGACCAGAGCAGCAGGCCAAACAGCAGATCACTGTTCAGCCTTACGTCCCCTTTAACCGGCGCCACCAGAACTACCTGTACATCTCCACGAGGACCAACAAGGTGTCCGTCGGAGACAGACTGTCTATGGACCTGAAAATCGTTACCTCAGAACCGGCACACAGAGATCTAGTTAAACACATCACCTACCTGGTGAGACGAGAACACCGCGTCGCAATTTCAACACAAAGTCAACGAAAAAAAAAAACAAATGTGAGGTACTGATGATGAGATTTTTCTCAGGTGCTGAATAAAGGCAAAATCATTCAGGCTCAGCGTGTGGACGTGACCGGTCAGCTGGTCACCAACATCGGACTGACGGTCACCCCAGAGATGATGCCGTCGTTCCGTGTCGTGGCCTTCTACAATATTCACTGGAGTAGCAGGGAGGAGGTGGTTCCAGACTCCATCTGGGTGGACGTGGTCGATTCCTGCACTGGAGGGGTGAGATCAGCTGAGTCTCAGGCTGAAAGTCCAGCTGTAGGGCGGATTGCCGTTTGAATAAATCAACATTAATAGCGTGGATGTTAGCATGGACAACGATAGTCTCTCTAACATGAGGTCTCATAGCAGCAGAGTTTATTCACGTGAGTCAGTTGTTTAATCAGTTAGAGACAGTTATTTCTCAGAAACTGTGTAGTTATTTTGTCGAGAAATATTTTGCGAGCTGTGCAGCTATGCTGAATGCTGAAAGTGGGGCTTTAAAGCATAAAAAACAGCGACAATATTATATGTTTTTAATCAATTTTGACAAACCGTGTAAAAAGAGAGTGTTGTTTTGGCTTTTGGCTCAATCCCATGAACACCGACAGTGTTCACATCCAAAAACAGTCGCTGGCTCCTCACAACTACTCCCCTCCTTTTGTTTTTTGGTTTGATTTTGCTTTTATTTGCTCTGCTCTTCAGACTTTTGTTCATCGTTGTGTTGATGCACCTTTATTCATTCTCTCTAACAGCTGACAGTCGGGCCGGTGGACGGTATACGTCGAGACTACTCTCCGGGGAAGAGCTTTAGCTTTCAGGTCAGAGGGGATCCAGGAGCGAAGGTCAGCATGGTGGCCGTGGACAACGCTGTGTATCTACTCAAAGGGGACAGACTTACACAGAGGAAGGTGTGTGTTTTTACCGATCAAACAAAAAGAGTGTTTCACTGAAAAGAGACCTGGTGCTGGATGAAGCAAGAACAGTTCATAGCAAAATGTAGAATCTGAGAAATGTCGTAATGTCTTTTGCTCAGATTTGGGACGTGGTGGAGCACGGAGACATCGGCTGCACTCGAGGCGGAGGCAGCGATGCCCGAGCGGTCTTCTCAGGCGCAGGATTGCTCTACGCTTCCAGCGCCAGGTTCAAAACCCCGAGCAGACAAGGTAGCTACGAGTTTCCTCAAGAAATGGAGCTGTTTGTCGTTCTTTGTGATGTTGGTCTGCAGAAACACAGCTCCATGTAAACATGTGTCTCTGCCTCCTTTTCATTCTAATAACAATCTTCTTCCTGGTTTCGCTGAACACACAGCCCTGAGGATGTTCAGTGTTAAACACTAGAGTGGAGGAGGTGTGAACTCCGATCCAAACCATCTCGGGTCTGTTTGTGAGAAAGTTCAGTGTCCAGTTGCAAAGTATGGCACTGACACACTTACAGACATATTACTATATATTATTAAGAACACATTGTGAGTAAAAGTAGGTTAGATATTGAAAAAAAACAGCATTGATAGACTGCAGCTGCTGAAGGCTGGGTTTGCACTGTGAGTTTGCTCAAAGTGAAGCAACACTGGAGCTCCTGCAGGTGGATTTCTCACACAATCTGCAAATAAGTCGGTCTGCGTCCAATAATGTATGTCACAGAGTCTGGGCCAACACTACATACAGTATTACTGAATATTACGGTATATTCTGTCACATGAAACAATCCTGACGATATTGAATACTGAACAGCCGTCATGGCATTTTCAGGCTTTTATTTTGGAAAAGAAAAGGCATGTTTGTATGGTTACCACAGGTTGATGTACGTCATGCATGGTGGACTCAGTTTCTGAGAAGCAATTCTGTGATATTTGGGGGTTTAAAGTGGGAGAAAATATAGAGCAGAGGGATTTGAATGAGCAAACATAAAGTCTTTGCAGCAGTTCGGCAACAACACACCTCAGCATCCATCATCCAGCGATATATAACATTTTGGACACAGCGACTTCCAATAAGATTTATGGCTGACTGACACAAAATGATACATATTGTGCATCAGAGTAAAGATGTTTTTTTTCCCCTCTCTTCTCCTCAGAGATCAAGTGTCGAGCCAGCGCCAGAAGGAGGCGCTCTGCTGAACTGTTGCAGCGTAAAGCCCAGCTGGGTGAGTGTCCTCGCATCACTTCGCCTGGTCAGGAGCACGTTTTACTTCTGACCTGAGACTTGAGCTGGATGATGTTCAACGGAGGTCGGCTGGCATTAATTTTACAGCCGTCATCTGCTCATCTCTCTCTCTCTCTCAGTTAACTTAACTTCCAGTAGAATTATTTGGAGAGACGATGTTTTCCTTGCTTCCGTAAGAGTCTGATTTACAATCTGGCTCCGGTTTTCATGGTGCTCGTCCACCATTGATCTGATCCCAATGAGAGATGGTGACAGACAGACAGATGGTTCATCCACCTGCAATGAAATGTTTTAAATGCCTGTCCTTTTGTAAACAGTTTCTAAGAGAGTCTTCTCTTAGAGACATGCAACAGAAAAAGAGCAACAAAAAACTCCCATTGGAGTTGTGTTTCTGTCTACCTGATTTATGCAAGTTCAATGTTGACTCTACTTTGGTCTCAATCAACTTCTTGAGGATCACACTGTTAAATTATCTGCTAAATTATCCCCTTTCTTCATCACTGAGTCCCTAACTTCGTCACATGTTTAGAGCTGGGCAGGTACAACAAGTCATTCATTATATGTTACCACCAGCACTGACGACTGGTTTCCTCACGTCCCTCTTTCTGCCACCAGAGAGTCTTTACAAGGAGAAGCTCCTGAGCCGCTGCTGTAAGGACGGCCTCAGGGAGGTTCCCATGCCGTACTCCTGTACCCGACGCTCCCTCTACATCACAGAGGGCTGGGAGTGCATCCGGGCCTTCCGCTACTGCTGCGCCACCTACAGGAACCAAGAGTTCAACACCGAGATTCCCACCACCCCACCACCCACGACCACAGCTCCCTACACCACCACCACTGCTCCGCCCAGGCCCACCTTTCCATTCCGCTGGGATGCAGTGGGATCATCTAGGGACTTTTCCCGACGTAATTACTGTTCCTCAACACTACTGTCAGATTTTTAGTTAGTAGGATCCTGGGTTGATGTTTTTCGCTAAGTCGGTGGCTAACCCGCTTCATCTTAATCAGCGGGTGGCGAGCAAGACACTGAAACGAGGTTCAGGTGTTGAAGAGTTTAGCATTTATTCACCAACAACTAGATCAGACACACTGAACTGCTGCGTTCAGCACTGTAACTTTTTCTCTCTTGACCACATGCACACTAATGTTAGGCGCACAATCAACACACAAGTTTAATGTAAAGAACAACTCAAATACGTTCAGAAAGGACTCCCTGGTGCTCAGCTCCAGCACTCGAGGGACCTGGCAAACTTCTTACAAATGTCCGCTATGACTCGTTGATAAACTGACCAGATTTTGGTGAAGGACACAGATCTGGTCATAACACAAGAATTCACAAGATAATTATGATAAATTATTCAACATCAGCAGCAATTTGTCTGGTGCTAAACTTCTAGTCACACTAGCTTCACTTATTAGTTCCTGTTTTAGATGTTTTTTGGGCTTTTTATCACTGTTTAATCAGGTTCAACCAACAGAAATACTTGGTCATTGTTAGGAAAATATGATATGGGATGAAAATAGACCCTTTCACAACATTAAGCATGTGTTAGAAGGGATAACTGCCCCTTAATCTTTCTCCAAAGTCACAAAGCTTTAACATTGCAACGGTTTGATTGGTTAATTGCATTGATGGTCCTTGAGCAACATGAAATATGATGTTTGAGGAACAACATGGTAGTATCAGGTGATGCTATATTGGCTCTAACACTGTCAGCACAAAATATTCCTACAGAATGAGGAAGGAAATCTTTTCTGAATGTCTTCAAACAGGTTTGGATGTACGCCTAGTTCAAGCGACTTCTCGAGGATTTGAAGAAACAGTGCTCTATTCAAAGGGAATGCCAATGGCAGAAGAAGATGTGACAGTTACGCAGTCGGCACTTAATGAGAAGTACGAGGAGGAAGAGGAGTATGAGGAGGAGGAAGAGTACCTGGATGAGACTCAAGTGTATCTGCGCTCCAAGTTCTACGAGTCCTGGCTGTGGATGGATGTTAACCTGCCCAGCCAGGTAGACAAGGACGGGTGAGTCTCCTTGGTATTCACCGCAGAGGAAATTAAGAGTTGCTTCCTCTTGAAAGCCTGAACCTTTCCTGGTGATACCCTGTGAATGCCGTGTTATCACCATGGTTACGAAAAGTGGAATATTCCACTGCCGGACTTCCTGTGAAGGCAACTTAGCGAATAGCACCTAGAAACAGGCTTTGCTTGTAAAGCTGCTCTTGTTTTTAAGAATGCGTCTTGTTCGGCAGTTCTTTTTTCTCCCTGAGAAACTAATGATAATACATTTCCAACTGTCCAGTTAAATCAATCTGGCATTAGAATGAGATGCTGATGAGATACCACAGAATACTGGCCGGGACAAAAAAGATTGAGAACCAGTGTTTTTAAAAGGTTTTGCAATTTTAAGGATTCTGCTGAGTAGCAAAGGGAGGTGATAACTAAGCCTAACCCTGGACTGAACCTGGGACTATGTCCCCAAAAGTCCTCTTCAAATTGATGCACCAAGCTTAAAATAATGGATCACAGATGATCCAAAGCTGTTCGATCATGTCAGACAAATCATCTTGCAGCTCTGTGGATCCCGTGTGTTGCATCACGTTTTGTTTGGTCAGAGATAACAGCTGATAGGACGGCTCAAAATCAACAATGCTGACTCTGTTTCCCGGATTACACAAACACGGCATCGATCTCTGTGACTCTGTCTTGTACAACTGTGTGCACATAAGCTTGTGTTTGTGTGTGTGTGTGTGTGTGTGTGTGTGTTTGTGTGTGTTTGTGTGATGTTCTTGTTTAACCCAAGCATTTACAGCCCTGATTCCAAGAAAATAAACATAAAGACAACAGAGTGTGATAAGATGCTAGTTCGTCATTGATTTTTGTAAATATCTGCTTATCTTCAACCAAGTTGGGACAGAGGCAACAAAAGACTGGGAAAGTCTTGTGTTTTGACATATACTTACACACTTTAGCAGCTGATAACTCAATTGCCTCAACAGGCTGTCATGCCAAGTATTAACGAAGATGAGGAGTTTTATTTTCAGCAAGATGGCGCGCCCCCACACTACCATCGCAATGTTAGATCCTTCCTTGATGTGATCTTGCCAAACAGGTGGATTGGACGGAGGGCTTTTTACTAGACTTTTTATATGGGGATACCTAAAAGACAAAGTTTATGCTATGAGACCTGCAACAATCACTGAATTGAGAGCAGCCACTGAACGTGAATGCACGCAAATACCAAGGGAATTGTTTCGTGATGTATGTGATTCCATCGGTGGCTGGACCAGAACGGACGTCAGTTTGAGAGCAACATCAACAATCAGCTGTATTAAAATGTGTTTGATTTTGTGATTTTGACCTTCCTGTTGGTGATAGCACAGACATCATGTCTTATGATTCTGATCCTCAGGCTGGCCTCCAAGAGGGTGGACAGTGCCTTACCTGACAGCATCACAGAGTGGGGAGTTCTGGCCATCAGTGCGTCACCTCACACAGGTAGGAGGAAGAGGAGGTGTAGGTTACTAATCAAACTGTGCCACAGTCGAACCAGATTGCATCCATCGCTGATGTGCCTCTGAATGTGTTTTTAGGTTTCTGTGTTGCCGAGCCGTACAACGTCAGAGCCTGGAAGCATTTCTTTGTGGACCTGAAGCTGCCGTATTCAGTGGCGAGGAACGAACAGGTCCAGATTAAAGCTGTGGTCCATAACTACGGCTACGAAGACCTGCACGTAAGAACCATCACCTCAACGCTACACAGCCACTTTAGCAACCCACATGAAGGCAAGTTAAGTCAAGGACCCACAATGGGCCCTGACGACTCTGAAACTCAGAGCTCAGGCGTGACCATAACAACTCTGTAAGGACACTCCCACACAGAGTTTAAAACCTTGCAACTCCCCTCCAGTTAGTTAGAACTGAGGAAGCCTCTTGGATGTGAGGTGAAACGTAGAAAATATAGATTGTGAAGCGGCTAATTGCATTTTTAAAAGGAAAGAAGTTCAAATGATTTCTAATTCACCACCAGAATTATCTAAATCAGCCAGTTTTAAATGTGTGTGGCTTCTTGTATTTTTTCAGTATGTTTATCTAGACTAAAGTGTTGGACCAGCGGCCAGTGACAATAAAATGCGATGCATGCAGTACATCTTCAGCATCAGTGATTCTGTTGTGACTGGTTTCTGTTCAGGTGAGGGTGGTGCTGATGAAGACAGAAAACATGTGCAGCATTGCCTTCAAGGACAGACACACACAGGAAGTGACGCTGCGGGCCGGCGCGTCCGTCATGGTGCCTTACACCATCGTACCGCTGGTGGTGGGGAAACTTCCTCTGGAGGTGATGGTGGTCGGCAGAGACATGATGGGAGGAGACCGCGTCCAGAAATTTCTACGGGTGGTGGTGAGTCACCCATAATGATGCAGATGGGGGGTGGTGCTAATTTGAAAGTTTGTCCGCTACATCAGACTTTTGATTGAGGATTCTTTGAAAAATGCTTCATAGACAGACACATACTAATATGGAACAAATTAAGAACATAATTCAAAGATAACACAGATTTACTTGAGTAAAGATCGTCCTTCATCATAACTGTGCTCTGAACCCAAACAGCTGGATGGAGTGCAGAAGACTGAAACCTGGAGTCAAGTGCTGAACCCATCTGCAGAGGGAGGTAAGAAGATCGCAGTGGTGCATCATTTATGTAATGGTTTATTTTTTTATTTTGCTTAAAGAAAAGGTGGTGCATATTCCTGAATGCTCCAGTTTTTGCAGTTATTTTTATCATAGGTTTTCCATATTGGTTCACACATCAATTAGATTACAGACACAGCAGGCTATTGAAAGACGGATACACATGATACACACCATTTTTTTTCTTAATTCAGGTCCTCTAAGGCTCTTTTCTTTGCTGCTGTTGGGTCTGTGCAGGTTTAGGTATATGCCTATTCAAGGAATGGCCCCACTTCAGGTTTGGGTTGTTTATGAAGTTTAACTTTGCATCTCCTGTTTCTGTCCACCACAGGAACGCAGACGATTCGTTTGGGCAAAGTCGAACTGGAGTCAGTTGTGCCAAACTCCATGCCGGAGACATTCATCAACATCAGAGGTCAGCCACTTACACAAGTGGTGATAAAGATTATTAATAAACTACAGAGAATGGACTGACTCCTGACTCCTCCTCTCCCCTCCAGGCAACGTGTTGGCCGACAGTATTGATAACTCGATCAGTGAGGACTCTCTGGCCTCTCTGATCCGGATGCCCGGCGGCTGTGTGGAGCAGAACCTGGCCAGCATCACTCTGCCGCTCATCGCCTACCTCTACCTGGAGAGGACCAACAACTGGGAGGCTGTAGGGGTGGAGCGCAAGGCTGAGGCCCTCCGATACATCAGGAGAGGTGAGACAGAAGGAAAAAACACATTGATGTGAAGAAAAAGCAGAAATTGGAGATTGATGATGGACAGACTGATCTAAATCTGTGGGGATGGATGAATGGATGGATGGATGGATGGGTGGATGGATGGATGAACAAGGAATAGATGGTTGGTTACAAGGATCAGAGGGATGGATGGACACTTTGATGGGTGGATGGATTAATGGAAGGATAGATGGATGTATGGGGAATAGATGGTTGGATACGAATATGGACGGTTGGATGGATGGATGGATGGATGGATGGACACATTGGTGGGTGGATGGATTAATGGAAGGATAAGATAGATGGATGGAGTTGTGGTTGGATAGAGACATTGATGGATGATGGATGGATGAATAAATAAACAAACAAATAGATAGATAGATAGATAGATAGATAGATAGATAGATAGATAGATAGATAGATAGATAGATAGATAGATAGATAGATAGATAGATAGATAGATAGATAGATAGATAGTTGGACCCTGTTGGATGTGTGAATGAGGATGATCTGGATGGTTGATGGATGAAGTGCCTCCTTGGTGGACGGGCTGGTGGCTGATAGATGTTATGAGTAGACTGACACATCCCATCTTTAATTTCTTCATGTTGTTTTGTGTTTGTAGGCTATGAGAACCAGCTGGCCTACAGAAAGAGTGATGGCTCTTACCCCCCATACAGGAGGGAGGGTGCAAGTACATGGTACTGTCAACATTTTCCATTTTCTGTTATTTTACCCTAAATCCTGTTACCTTATTTCCAAACAAACCGATTTATTATAACAAACCAATTTAATATTTGAGAGGCTTATACTCATGCTAGTATTCAAAACCTTGGGGATTACAGGATCACAGCGTACGTGGTGAAGGTTTTCTCCATGGCTAACTCCATCACCGGCATCGACAAGATGCAAGTGTGTGACCCTCTGCTGTACCTGGTGAAGAACAAACACCGGCAAGTTCCGGGGAAGTTCATAGAAGAAAACCCTGTTTACAGCACGACCATGACTGTGAGACACACACACACACACACACACACTTAAAACACACAACATCACCTGCTGAATTTAACTCTTCTACATGTTTTTTTCTCTCTTCCTTCCCTTGGCCTTTCTTTCCTGTTTTAATTTGTTTTAATTAATTTAAATGTGATGATATAAACATCCGCAATCAAACACCCTCTGTTTGTAGGTGCTGACGAGTCATTCATTATTCATTGTTAAAGAAAAACCTCATCTTTCAACAGGTTTTGACTGGAAATTCGGGTGAAGTTTCAGAGTCCACAAAACATTTCTTGAGCTTAACAGTAAAACTCTGTTAAAACATTCTTCTTAATAATTGAAGAAGCTGGGGGTTGAAAATGGCTCCATACAGCCCTTTTGACGAAATCCAAGTCTCTTGAAGTCTCAATATTCCAAAACTGATTTGAGAGGACCTTTTCACATCCTTTCTAAATCCAGAACTTCACTCTTGCTGCTCAGCTAAAAGCATTAGCACATTATCCATCTGAAGTGATCAGGAGCTCTACGGCATGTCGAGGGTGTAAATACCATCTTTTCAGATGGATTTGGGATCTCGAGGCCTCCAGAGAACTTGGATTACACCAGACATTTTATTATTATTATTCTTATACTTCCTCAGCTATTTCAGGTGTTGAGCAGAATGAATGCTGTTTTGCTGTGAAGCTCCAGTAAGTTTTGTGGATGAAACTTCTCCCATCTTTCCATCGTCAAGATGGCAGGCCAGAAAATGACAGAGTTTTTATCGTTGGGTGAACTGTTCCTTTAAAATGTAAAGCGTTGAAATGATAGCACAGCTGTTTTTTTGAATTGATTTATGTTGCTTGCTGGTGGTTCTGTCTTATTTCCTATTGTATCAATCTTGTAGATAAATATTAATTTAAAATTCTTTTAATTTTGGATTTTTGGGGAGATTTTTTAAGAGTGCTCCATCATACAGGAAGAAATCAGTCCTAGAACAGACAGCAGGCCAGATTTCTGAACGAATCCTCAAAAAAAAGAAAAGAAAAAAAAACTCTTTTTCTGTGTGTGGGTCTGCAGGGTGGTCTCCGTGGTGACGACCCAGAGACGACTCTGACAGCCTTCGTCCTTATTGCGCTCGCCGAGGCCAAGCAGGCCGGGATCCGCTGCACTGATCCAAATGTGGACGTGGAGGTAAACCACACAAGGAAACGATCTGCAGAGTTGGTCGTGCCAAATATATCACTGCGATGTGTTTCCTCTTTGTCACTTCGCTCACGGGGTGTTATCAGTAGTTGTGCTGGTATCAATTGTCTCCCATGTGTTTCTGCTGCAGTTAGTTATGCGTACGACGGCTGATTACCTGAAGAGAGCTCTGGTGATGCCGAGGAGACCTTACACTGTGGCCATCGCCTCGTACGCACTCGCTCTGATGGGGAACCCTCAACAGTACGACCCGACGGATTATCTACTGAGAGCGTCAGTTGCAGGTACCAGGACGCTCAGCTCTGTTTCATTTGGACCGCACAGAAAACATTAACCTGCGAAGACATCTAGTTACTCACTGTCCCTTTAAAACCTGCCTTTATCAGTTCATTCCATTCATGTTTTGTCTGTTCAGTTCAGGCACATAACAGATATTCTTTTATCTTGTAAGTAAGCAGACGTTTAACTCACCTTTACCTCCCTCCGTCTCTGTCCTCCAGGTCGCAGCCACTGGCCCGACAGTCACAACACCTTGTTCACGCTCGAGGCGACCGGCTACGCCCTGCTGGCTCTGGTTAAGTTGGGACAAATGGAGGCAGCTGCAGCGCCGTTTAAATGGCTAAACGGCCAGAGGAGGAGAGGCGGAGGCTTCGGCTCCACTCAGGTAACAGCAGGGCGACTCTGTGATGTACAAAGAAAGACAAGAAAAAAAGAGCTGCCAATTAAATAACAGGGTGTCTGCAGGTCCCAAGTTTTGAAATGTTGTCTAGTCTTACTTTTGTATTTTTGAGGTCCTAATTAATGCAAAAAATGTGTCCAATTTAAATTATCCAATAGTTAATTTATTGGTGTCATAGTGAGTTATGGTCTCCTGCCACACAGTCACATTTCTGATGTTTCTGTCCTCTCCCAGTCCACCATGGTGGTGCTCCAGGCGCTGTCAGAGTACCTGATTCACAATCCTCCTTCTAATCAACTCAGTCTGGACGTGGACGTCAGGATGACAGGACGCAAGGAAATCCGCTACCATTTCAACCCTCAGACCGCCTACGTCGCTCGCAGCTCTCGGGTGAGAGAGACGTGAATCAGAGTGTAAAATCCAGACGGATCAGGAGAAAACTGAACACGGCTCACAGACGTGAAACAGCGAGCTTAGAGGAGATTTTAAAGTGTTACTGGATTCAAAATGTCTTCTTCTCTGGTGTTTTTGTTCTGTAGTTGCCTGCTAACCTTGATTTGGAAGTGCTGGCTCGAGGGAACGGACAGGGGATACTGGAGGTACCATCACATCTATGATCAACATATATATATAGTACATATTGTAATGGAAGTCCTTATCATTTCAGTTAAAAGCCAGTTGGTTGCCAACATAATTTGTTTGCTGTTTTGACGCCTTTCTAGTTATTAACATTCCTGTGTATCCATCTCAATAGTGAGCTTACTCACAAACGAACTACAAGAATGCTAGAGAATATTTGTTTCCCCAAGAATCACAGAGTAAAGTCCCTCTGTGCACACTTGTGATTAAGAGGAGTGTTTTCCACAAAAAAGGTGATCAGAATATTCTAAATCAACGGTCGGTAGACTTGCATTAAGCAAAAGTAACTATTCTCAGGCGACCTCCATCCTTCACTGACTGCTGAAGCTTTCCATGTGACTTTAAGTTCCAACACAAGGGGGCAGACATTCCCACAAAACGTTCAAACATAACACAGAAACACAGCAGGATACACAAAGCTTTTATTCTGTTTCTGTTGTCTCTCTCCTTGGTGTCCCTTCGCGTATCCTTGACTAAAGGTTGTGACCTACTACAACCAGCTGCACGAGGTTGATGAGAAAGTTCCTTGCAACCACTTTGAGCTCAACGTCACTATTGAAGAATCCAGTGGTGAGTCAAGGTTTTTTCTTTTTATATGCGTTGTGAAGCACTCCCAACCTCTGTACATGGACTGATGTTTGCTCTCCACTGCGTGACAGAAAAGCCTCCAGCAGATGTAGAAAAATCCTACCAGATCACCATCAAAGTGAGGTCAGTTACTGTCTGACATTTTTTAAAGGGAATTAAAGACCAAACACCGTGTTTGATTAATGTCAACCGAACTGGAGGCCGTCCTTGTGCTGACATCCTCTCAGGTTTAGTTTAATGTATCAGTGCTGGTCTCTTTCTACCCCACAGGTCTTTAGGACCCAGAGATGTCAGGATGGTTGTTCTGGATATCAGCCTGCCCACTGGCTTCACCCCAGAAAACTCAGACCTGGAGATGGTAATCAGCCTCTACATCTAGTGCTGAACAACAAAATCAGAAAGATTACCAGGAAAGGAGAGGATCCAGATTAAAGCTTAGCTTGCTTTTGTCGAGTATATCCCCACTATTTTATTTAACGCCGCAAGAGAATGTGGAGGAGGAGCAACATCCAACCAAATAAAAGTTTAGGATGATGACGTCTAACTCTGATTCTGTGTGTTTTCGACCAGTTGTCCAACTCAGTGGACCGTTACATCAATAACTTCCAGATTGTTGACAACCTGAGTGACAGAGGCTCTCTGATCATCCACCTGTTCAAGGTAAAACCCTGTAGACGGCAGTCGGATTTACCTGTTTTACACCAGGGGGAGTTTTTTTCTGGATGTGTCATGTGATTGTTTCCCAGCTGGCCTGCAGGTTTTACACAGATAACTCTGTTGATTCAGCTTCTAGGAACAGTAAGCTATACTTTGGCTCCATCACACTGAACTATCCTCCCCCCATCCTCCTCTCAGGTGTCTCACAAAGTGCCAGAGGTCCTGATCTTCAGGCTTCAGCAGAACTTTAAAGTCGGCCTCCTCCAGCCGTCCTCAGTCACCGTCTACGAGTATTACAACCCAGGTAGGAGAGCACGTCCAAAACATCATATCACAGCGTTGACTGCCTTATAGATGTCTATTTAGATATGTTTGTGTTTTAGAGTCAGGGTGTCATACTGTGTCTCTGCTCTCTGTCCGGGTCACAGATCACCGCTGCAGTCGTACTTACACTCCCAGCGAGGACGTAGAGGAGCTCACTAAGATCTGCAGGGACAACGTCTGCCGCTGCGCGCAGGGTAAAGTGTTTCTGCAGCACGGCACGAGTCGACATGTGTGTTGATGGTTTTTTAAATGTATGATTCATTCACTTCTAATGTCCAGGTGACTGCTGTGTCTCCAAAACCGACAGTGAAAACTTCCCCAACAAGGACAGAGAGACGTTTGCCTGCGCGACATTACACCACAGTACGATTCACTGCCACACACACTCCCAACTTCATCACACACACAGCTGAACATGTATGTTCTGATACAGAAAGGGTGGCCAAAACCACACAAACGCACGCTTCAGTATGTTATCTTGATTGATCACAGACAAATAAGTTAGAGGATAATATTAAGATGAATTATTTGCAGTGTCTGGAACAGTATGCAGAGAAAAAGGTCAACAGTAACTTCAATATCACGCAAAAATCACAAAATGGATCCAGAAATGATTCAGAAATCTGTTCAGGAAAATATAAACAGGAATGGGAAATGTTCAATGTTATAAAAAGAAACAATAGAAGAGATAGAAGAACAGTCAGGGCCACAACAGAAACACCAGGATTCATCCTCTTTGCAGCAAAAACATCAACAACAAATCTGCAGGTGTCATCACTGCAACAGTAATTATATGCTCGCACAAAAACGTCTTCTCGTGCTTCAGTTTTCCAGGTGAAGGTGCTGAGTGTCAGCCAGAGTTATTACGACAAATACGAAATGGAGATCACGCAAGTTATCAAGCTGGGTGAGTCTCTTCAACCGCTCTGGTTTAAAACTATAGATTGTCTGCTAATAACAAAAGATACTTAAGGCCTCACAATGAAGAATTTCCAAACAACCAGCCAAGTATGTGATCAAAATATCTCATCAGACGGAGTCACGCTTGTTAGCTTTGAGACTGTGCTGCAGCTACATATTATCTGAACCCCTTCCTCCGACCATCAGGTGTGGAGGCCGGAGTTGAAGCGGGCCAGACGAGGTTTTTCATGTCTCACGGAAACTGCAGGGATGGACTCAACCTGGAACCGGGCTCCCAGTACCTCATCATCGGGCCCAAAGAGGACCAGTGGAACATCGACAGCGACACCAACAAGTAGGAAGAGCAAAGGAAAACAGAAATACACAAATAGTGTTGGTTTATTGCAGTACAAAAGATAGTTGTAGGTTCTGAATTACACAAAAATTAGTTTTTATTAACGATTATTCAACAGAAGAGTGTTTCCCAAATGTTATATGTTATATAATAATGTTCCACGTATAAAAACTGCCTTTAAAAATACTATATATTTATACTATATATTTGTATTAATTGAACTTTCTTTTAACCAACATCAGTCCTGATAATAACAATCAAATATTCATTCATTTTCAGGATCTGACCCCTTTGAATACTAGTTTGTTTACATGATCCACTGTTGATAGTTTTTTAAATGAATGAAACATATATGTGTGTGTGTGTGTGTGTGTGTGTGTGTGTGTGTGTGTGTGTGTGTGTATGTATATATATACACACGCTTTTTTCAATGTATATAAGATACAGTATTTTTATGCCAGTTTTTTGCACAGAACATTTACTTCTCCAAAACTACACAGTGTCCCTTTAAAAAAACAATAAATAATTTCTTTAACTGAATGAAGAATCTTCCATTTACAAAAATCCACTTTTTGCAGCCAAATGTAATTCTGTGTAGTGTTGATATAGTTCTATTACATCTAGATGTTGTTTGGTCTTGTATAGAATAGTTCAGCACCACAGATCTGGGTAAATATCTCTCTATAATAGAATATTTGTAAGTCCACAACATACACTGGAAAAGTTCTGAATTCTGGGTGAATTGGCATCAAATGAGCCCTGAGTTATAAAACATTTAAACACATCCCAGCCCTTTTGAGATAAGGTGCATAAACACCTTCCGATCTGAATTAACCCGTCCTGTCTTTTCTCTCCTTCTCCGTCAGATACATCTACATGTTAGGGAAGGACACCTGGGTGGAGCGCTGGCCCTCGTCTGCAGAGTGCTCCAGCAACTCAACCCTGGAAGCTAAATGCAAGAGCCTGGATGACGCCGCTTATGAACTGTCTGTGAACGGCTGCAGCCTGTAGACGTGTCAGTGATCATTTAAACTCTGTAGGTACGGACAGAAAACAAGATGTGTTTTCGTTGTAGAAAGAAGAACCGAAAGTGGAGTTATTTATAGAAACATGAGGTTTTATGCAACTAAGATGAAAATTAGAATGAGGAAGAACTAAACACATCTGAACACCAAACTGCCTCTTCGAGGTTACTGTTGCTTTCATATACAGGAAACGAAACACAACAGTCAAATGGTTGCAGTGCCTGCTGTCTTGTTAGAAGGAACAAGTTCAGTCAAACAAATGTCAAATCCCGTTTCTTTACCTTACAACAAGCAGGTGTTCTGTAGCGCCATACCAAAACTGTTGAGCCAAACTTTTCTAATTGTTCCATTAGATTTACACCTCTTACAAATGTCTGTCTCTTTAATGGGTCTGTCCTAACAAATATATCTTATATCACTGATTATCTAAATAAATTAACTACTTCATATAAACACCAGGGTTCTGAGGCTCTTTGGGTTCAGCGCAGTTTGTTGATTGTGCTGTACAGTTGATCTGAATCCTCCTCGGCGGGCTTCTGATTTCTGCTTTTCAAAGAGAAAAAGGAGTCAGAGACTTCTGCAGATGAGATGTTGAAAGCATGCACACGGCCAAAGAGTTACAATGCAACATTTATGAAATTATGAGAATAAAAGTGTTATTATTATAAGACAAGTATGTGAGATTTTGTGGCATCTCTCTTATGCTGATGGTGGCCAGTAAAAAAAAAAAAAGGTGAGAACCAATGTTTGGTTAGTTACGCCTCTACGCCGACGATAGCACGCTATATTTTTGGGTTGTCCGTCCGTCAGGGCTCTTCTTGTAAATGCGATATCTCAAAAACACTTTTCTTTAAACTGTCCAATCTGACTCAAGGATGAACTGATTACATTTTGGAGGTCAAAGGTCAGTGTGACCTCAAATCTTGTCAGGACAATATTACAGGAAGCACTGAGGTGTTTTGTTTGTTTTTTTGTTCAAACCTACACTTGGACTCGAGTGTGAAATGATTTTGGAGGTGGGAAGGTTGCTGCAACCTTACATATTGTGAGGTTGTCGCTTCTTAGGAGCTCTACTTTCTTCAAAGCATTGCCAACATTGCTTAGCATATAACCACTAGGCGGTAGTTCAAAAATGTCCCTGTTGCTGCTCACCTTGGGTAGTTTCCACCACGATAAAATCTGACAGCAGCGTACTCAACACTCGCGTCTTCTTCTTCCTCGTGTCTGTCGCGCGGAGCTGGATGGATGCTGGAGTAGAGAGAATTTGTTGGCTTCCTGGTAAACTGGATGCTGGCGTAGTGAAGGTCATCCTGACGGTGAGTAGGTAGAGACTGCACAAGCAAGATTACTGCAGTTTTAAAACATTAATACACATCTAACCAGAGGGTTGTGTGTTGAAGAAACATACTGCAACACAGAGGCTGTTCAGGTTTAATATTGGTAATATAGCTTTAAGCCCATTAGCTCACATGTGGCATTAAATGTGTCTCGAGCGATCTCTTGTGATCAGATCTCACTTTCCTGCTCTATATGCAAATACACACCGACATCACAGGAACAAATGAAAAACAATGTTTTGTTTACTATGAAATCTTTATCTTCATGTATAACGTTTGCCGAATTAAAAAGTGGACCAAAATTCTTAAGAATGTGTTAAAAACAGCATTTCATAAAGTATGCAGTTTCCTCTAATGCAGCAAGTCTTAAAATGTAGTGATTTCTTAAGGGAGTCTGGGGACTCAAAGGAGTATTATTTATTTCTTCATAGATTACTGTAAATTTAGAAACATCTACTTTGAGTATGTTATATTCTTATATTTACACATTTGGTGTAAATGGTGAAATCAGTCGAAACAGTTCAAACAGCTGTTGGAGAGACGCCTCAAACTCCTGACACAGAGAAGTAAAATACTAAAAGTATTTTAGTAGCTTTTGGATGTGGAAGCCGTCTGAACAGACTTGTTTCGCTCCTCTTCCTCACCTGTTCCCTGGTGTCTGCTCTCTCTCCGGGCTCAGATGATTGTTTAGACGCCTTCTTTTTTCTGGTTAGGGGAATTAAAGAAGAAATGACATGTTTCTTCACCAGTGTTTCAAGATTACTTTGCTGACTACAGTGTTGTAATTCAGTGTAATTTGACTTGGCGAAAGGGAACCGCTTACCCGATCCATAGGAAGACAGACAGGAGTATGACAGCCAGGATGAGAGCTGCCGTTGCTCCAGCAGCTGTTGACTTCCATGTTCCTAGTTAGTGGTGATGAAACGACAACGCTGACAGTCAATCAGGCTGTTCAGGATGTTTAGGGCCTCAAAGAGCGACAACAAGAGTCAAGATCGTCCCTCGTCAAATATGTATAGAAATAAAGCATGAGCTCAAAATATTGGAGATGCAGATTTGCACTTGATTTTGATTTTTTTCTTTTCGAGATTAAGATCACACATGATCTCTGCGATTACGTCATTTTACTCATGGTCCAGTGCAGATTTTATTCTGACGAGTTTCCCACCACCTGCATTATTGTACATCTGCTGCAGTGTTTTGTGTGAAGTGAATGGAAACTCACCTGCCACAGTCAGATGTACGCTGGTTTTGTTTCTTCCTCTTCTGTTCTGGACTTCACAGGAATAATTCCCACTGTGTTCAGCTCTGAAGTCAGTGATGGTGAAGATCTGTCCTGATGCTTTTGGTGAGTCTTCATTCTCCTTGTACCAGGTGTAATTAGCTGCTGGGTTAGCATCACTGCTACAGGTCAGAGTCACTGAACTGCCCTCCACTATCTCAGCAGAGGGACTCACTGACACAGAGGGAAGTCTTGGACCATCTGGAGGAGACAATTCGTTATGTAACATGTTGTGTACTAGGACGGGTTTTGTAATTGTACATTTAAATGCACAAGACATCCTCTGTGTCCCTCTGTCTCTATCATGAATTCACTTCTCCAACAGCACAAGTCAGCCCACTAATCCCTTCTTGTAAATCCATTGTTCGACTAACAGAAGCATTAATGTTTCATACTCACACTGGACATCAATTACAACAGACTCAGAGATTAAACGACCGTGTTGATTCTCAGACTTGCAGGAGTAGTTCCCTCTGTCCACAGAGCTGATGGAGGAGAAATGATAACTTCCTTCTTGTCCATGGAAAACTTCTTGTTTCTCCTTGTACCAGGTGTAATTAGCTGCTGGGTTAGCATCACTGCTACAGGTCAGAGTCACTGAACTGCCCTCCACTATCTCAGCAGAGGGACTCACTGACACAGAGGAAAGTGTTGGAGCATCTGAAGGAGATGATTTAACAAGTTAACTGTAAAATCAGCCACATGTTGTGAACACGGAATGATCTCCATCAGCAGCCACTGGAGCTTCTCAATAAACTACAGCATCAGACTGTGGATGTGAAGCAGGCAGAGCGTTCAATCATGATTAGCACTCACATGTCACATTAATATAGATGTATTCAGACGTCCTCCTCCCCAGCTGGTTCTCAGCTGTACAGTAATACTCTCCAGAGTCAGAGGACTGGATGGAGCTGAAGACAAGCTCTGGATCTTTACTGAGAGGTTGAAGGTCTGGATCTCCATTCTCCTTGTACCAGGTGTAATTAGCTGCTGGGTTAGCATCACTGCTACAGGTCAGAGTCACTGAACTGCCCTCCATGATATCACCCAGGGGATTCACCAAAACAGAGGGAACCCTCAGAGCATCTGGAGGACAAAACATTAATTTGTTTAATAGCTGGAAGAGCAAATATTAGAAGCAATGTGAGGAACAGATTGTTGATTTCTTTGTGAGCAGCCCAGATTTTTACTTTTGATAGAAATCAGAGCAAACTCACACACTAAGGGGGAGGTGTACGCCTCGTGTCCCTTCAAAGCACAGGAGACGCTGTCTCCAGGATCAAATCTGTCTTTATATACAGAACTTTCCTCCTTTATGACTTTCTGTCCGTTCTTGAACCAGACGTAGGAAAGACGAGCAGCTGGACTGCAGCTGCTGTGACACTTCAGCTCTGCCTCAGTATCAGACTGGTGGACTGTTATTCTGGTCACCTGCACCTGCAGAGCTGGATATGAACCCAAAAAGGTTATTTGTATTAATGCTGATCCACTAATCTACAAAGCCTTCATAAATGATAATGATATTTAATAATGATACAGCCTTTAGTTAGAGCCTATAATCCCTGTAAGGGATTATAAAACCTCATAAGAAAGTGGTACAAAAGGTTTTAAGTAAATTTCTGTCAACATCAGTGTGTGTTCATCAGTACCTGTGACAGTCAGAGTTGTACCAGGTAAAATACTCCTCCACTCAAAGTCTTTGGTATTGAATTTAAAGTGATACTGAGCTGAATCACTCTCTGTCAGGTCAGTGATTCTCAGAGTGGAGCGTCCTCTCTCTGATTCAAGGACCTGAACACGACCTGCGAACTGGGCGTCTTCACTAAGGTCCTCAGGCTGTGAAGGACTCTGCCACTGATGAGAACGTTCAGGACTGAACCAGAATTTAGACCTGATGGTGTTGTAACTGCTGTAAGTGCAAGAAATGTCCACTGATGATCCTTTGAAGGCACAGATGCTTCTGTCAGTGTGAATCACTCTGTTGCAGGTTTGCCTGTGGACACCTGAAAGATAACACAGATGAAAATAGATGAAGGTGACATCCCTCACAGCTGTAACACAGAGAGAGAAGTGATTCTGTAGAGCTCAATGCTGAACAGCTGGCGTTTATATAGAAAGGGGAAGTGGGATCAATCATTTCCAAAATGCTTGAAGTCATTGTGCACTAAGTTAAAGTCAGCACGGTCGTAAACTCACACACTGGAGGAGAAGGAAAGTCCTCGCGGCCTTTAAGCGCACAAGAGTAGCTGTCTGTGGGATAAATGTGGCTTGAATATGAAGATTTTCCTTCCTGAATTTTCTGTCCACTCTTGTACCAGATGTAAGAAGAAACGTCAGGCAGACAGCTACTTTGACACTTCAGTATAGTCCTGCTAAAACCCTGTTGGACGTCGTGCACCTGCACCTGTAGATCTGGATTTGTGAAGGAGGAGCAAAAATTAGATTTTTATTCATGCACATGTTAATACAGAATCACATTCACAGTATCTACAGTATCTGTTCTGTTTCGTCCCTTGGAAACATTATGTGATGAAGAGAATCTAGTCTAAAGAGACTTTTAATGAGCTTTCACTCACATCAACCTGTCTTCACTCAGCCATCAGAGCTGACTCAGGTACCGTGAACCGAAATGTGCACTTTAGTTATCGTTTCTGCAGACCACAGATTTGTTCATGTTATAGGCCTATTCACCTTATTGTCCTCCTCGCCACAAAATGTGCCTTTCTACGTTCACATTACAAGTTTATGACCTCACTCTCGCAGGCTACCAAGCCAGTGACCACAGTTCAAGACTGTGTTTCAAAAAACCACTGGAGACTTTGAGGAGGACTCTTGTGTTTGTGGTCTACAAACATGATCTTTTCCTGACCCTAAACTGTATCAGCACATTGAATTGAATTACCGTAAAGTTGCAACATAAGGAATTTGTGGTTTGCAGAAAAGAAATATAACAAATATAAATGTTACCTGTGACCCTCAAAGTGACTCCAGGTGAACCAGTATAACTCCGACCTGTCTGGTTTGTTATGAACTTGAACTTGTACTCAGCTGAGTCGCTCTCTCTCAGGTCTGTGATTCTCAGACTGCAGTTGTTGTTACTGCAGATATGCTGCACACGACCTGCATAACTTAATTCCCTTCTCAGATCAAAGGGTCTATGAGAACTTCCTTCAGTAAACCAGATCACTTCTTCAACTCTAACTGCATTTTCTGTTGACGGGTATCTGTAGGTGCATCTTATTTCCACTGTTGATCCTTTGAAGGCACAGATCTCAGTAGAGCTGTAAGTCACTCCCCAGCCATCCTGACCCTGTATCACTGTAACACAGAGAACACCAGAAACCAGATTTTAATATTTTGTGAAGCATCTTGATGTTGAACTGAATTGATCCCAAGCTTTCACTCTCACATCATCCCACCGTGAGCCAATGAGACAAGACTGTACTACGAACATGTACCATCACAGTCAAACTGATCATGATATTTATTCAGGCGTTCATCTTTTTTTTTAACCATCATCAAATCAACATCAGTTGACTCAAACGGCTCACATGTGATCTCAACGAAGGGTTAACCCCCTCACAGGGTTTAAAACCCTGCGACTCCCCACTACTCAGTCAGACCTCTGCACGAAACTACAACTCACCAGCCAGCTAGCTTAGCAGCTAACATCCCGGCTCCCAAAATGATGATCATCCATGGAGAACAGTTTCAGAGCAACAAGACCTTTGCCGATTTACCTGTGGTTTTAATGTCTTTTGAAAGATATATTTTGGCTTAAAATCTAAAATCTCTAACCGTGTTAGCTTGTCCGACAATAAATCTAAGATTCAGGAGCTGCCTCATTCGACTTTGTGGTCCTTACAGATCTCACAACATCCCACCAAATATTATAAATACAAATCACAACAAATAATGTCAGTAAGATCTATAAAAAATCTTTATTTTGTTTGATTATAAGTTAAATATTATATCTTTAGCTGTCTCTCAGTGTCAGTTGTCAAGTGTCATGTCTCAGTCGCATCTTGAATCTTGAATCAGGTGAAAAGCTTCACCCAGAACACTGAGTTGAACTTTGTGTACCGTACTGACAAACGACCAGCGTCTACAACCCATACTGTCTTTGATGAAACAACAAACGATCTTCATAATCCACGTTAAAGGAGACAGAGAGATGCTTCGTGTGTGAAGAGGAGATCTTGAGCTACCACCAATATGAAACCACGAGAGCTAAATATGCAAAGCTACTGAAAAATAGGGCTTAAGTAAAGACAGACACTTAACACAAATCATCTTGGGATTTATTTTTCATCATATTTTGAACATTTTCTAAATCCCACTTAATGCTAACAGTCCCGCAGAGTAAATGTAGGTATACGTTACCTGGCATAGAAAGAAGGAAGACAACAAATCCACCTGCTGCTGCTGTTGAACTCATTACTGCTCCTCTCATCTCTGTGTGGCTTCAGCAGAAATGAAACACATCCAAAAGTCATTAACTCCAGATATTGTTGAATCAAACACTTGTGCTTATAATGTAGAGAGACGCCGTCTTGAGCTGCAACGTTCCCCGTGTGGTCAGGACGGTGAGCAGACGACCAGGAGCAGCCGGTTATGATACAGACTTCCTTCCTTTTCACACTTTCAGTCAGCATTGTAAATCGGATGCCAAAAAGAAATGTCTCGATTGTTGCTATGCAGACTTTCTCATCTTTCTCAACCAGTTCTGGTACCAAACCGGTTTCATCCACACTACAACACCTTGCTTACAATATCAAAAGATTAGATTGTCTTTCATGTCTTTCTCGCTGTGTGTCGGCTCCTCAGTATCTAAAAGTGTGTTTTGTTACTCACAGAAGTACAAGATGACACATTGAAACTGCTTTGGCATCATAACTTAAAAGATGTACCACATTAATAAGGGCTGCAGATAGTCATGTGATGATGATGATGGGTTGTAACTCACTAAACTCTGAACATAACTTAACTATCTGTTTCACAGCAGAGAGCAGGAATGCCGTTCTCGTCACTTTCCCCTCACTCACTCAGTAATCCATCAGTAAAATATGTCTCTTGGCTAAATTCTAGTGGCAGCAGTTTGAAACTACAACTAGATGGTGTGTTTCTATCTATCTACCCAGCTACAAACCTCTGCCACTGGGGAAGGTGGGGAGAGGAGACTGGGGTGAGCCTGTAGGAGCAGGCTGCTCAGGAGCTTCTGATGTCCTCTGTGCAGGTGAGGAACAGCGCCCTCTATAGGGAGCCAGTCCGTCTGCCACCTTTCTACCCTTAGCAGGCAACTACACCCTGTAGACAACTTCCCTCAGCCGCCCCAAGTACTCTACATGAGCCCACCTTCCTACACCAAGGGCTGTAGACCTGAACCAGCTCTCCAGGCAGGAAGTGACATCATAGCCGTGAGCACTAGGGGCAGATGGTCATCCCAGTCCCGCTGCTGTTGTGCAGTGAGAATAGCCAGTTGCTCATCCAAGATGCGGTGAAATCTTTCCACTAACCCGACACTCTGGGAGGGGCCGCAAAGGAGTGGTGCGAGTCTTGTGGGCTCCCAGATGTTCACACATGGTGGCAAACACCTTGGACTCAAAATTTCTCCCCTGGTCAGAGTGTATGGTCTCAAGCACCCCAAAACGGCTGAACATGTCCTTACACCAGGACATCCTCCTGATCCGGCAGAGCGTGGGCCCCTTCCACTGCCCGTTTCTCAATCTGAACCACCTAAATGAGCCAAATTCATTAAAAACCACGGTGTGTCCTCATCAGATCCCACCAGTCTTCTTGAACTATGTGTGTCACATGTTCATGTGTTGTTAACACTAGTCCAGTGTAAACAAGTCAAACTGAAGTTTTAGTGGTAAAATGTGAAAACAAAGTAAATCTGAATGTAACGTAACATTCAGTGATGGAGGATAAAATGTTGTTTCAGGCTCCTGATTCAGTATCTCTGATGGTTCACTGCCCTCTAGTGGGGAAGTTTAAGTGTGGCACATTCAGGCTTCATCACTGTGAGTGCTTCCTTCTCTGTCTGCTTTAAAGGGTCAGTTCACCCAAATTACAAAGAGACACTTTCTCTCTTACCTTCAGTGGTGTGTAGCCACGCAGGTAGTTTTGTTCTGTCTCTCTGAACACTGTGAGGTTTGGAGGTTTCTTCAGATGTTAGGTGACACTTTATTTGATCCCAATCTACATGAACTATGTGCGTCACATGTTCATGTGTTGTTAACACTAACAGATGTGGGAGTTTCTCTCGGCTCAGTGTTCTGCTTTTCTCTGCACACAGCAGCAACCTGACTGCAGAGTGAACAGAGAAGACACAAACCAGGAGACAGCAACAACATGTCATTTTCCATCCTCTCTTATAATGAACCCTCTGCTCTTCTTCCTCTTCAGTCAAACTGCCTCGTGGTTCACAGGTACAATGCATTCCTGTTCCTTCACTACACCTGCAGACTGCCTCGGAGCACAGAGAGATCAACTGTAGAGGGCAGCTGTAAATATTTACAGTCAAAATCAAGAATGTGACTTAATGCATGTTATACTGCATTTATTATAGAATTTATGCTTTGTAAGACAACACAACTTTAGTGCGATGTGGGTGTTGGCTCGCACTCAGCACGTCATCTATGTTAATAAGCTAAAGCGGAAGTACATCTAGTGGTTTAAGAACCTGATATCTGACTTCTGCTCACTCACAACTGAGGAACGGCTTCTTTCAAGACGACGTCCGTCTTCACTGTAAGTAGAATTGTTTGTAGATGTGTCTGATACTGTAAACCTCCTGTGTGCATCATTATTTTATCTGCTGACATGTTTTATTGTCTCTGAAACCTCACAGAGAGATCAGAGGAGCAGATATGAGTTTAAGTGCAGCAGTGAGTGGATTTGTCGTCTTCCTTCTCTCTGTGTCAGGTACAGTTACATTTACTGCATTTAAAGAGGGAATCTGGACTTTTGCATGAAGTAGCTGTGTGCTCAGCACTTTTACACGCTGTAAACTGAGAATATTTTGGGTTTTCATAACTTTTCCCTTCTCATCCTGTTTAATGTGTTGTAAAGTCGAGCCTGGCTGCAGAAGCAGCAGCTCATGTGGAGGACGATTAGTTTGTATCTGCAGCTACTTTCATCACAGTGAAGTTTTTTGGAGGGATTTTGTTCTCACAGTAAAACCCCCAAAACTGACTGTACTTGTTGTATATGATGGTACATCTGCACCACTCCCTGCTAGTTCTGTTAGTGCTGTCTGACCTCAGTGTGATGTTTCCATGCTATATGCAGACAACTTATCTTGACATCATAGCTGCCTGAAGCAGTTTGACACCTCAGTGTTCTGCTTTTATTTTTGTAGTTTTCACACTTACCTCAGCAGCATCCTGACCACAGAGTGAACAGAGAGAAGTGACCAAGAACAGCACAGACTCTAATAAATAATATTTCTCCTCTTATCCTGGTCAGTAAACTGCATTAAAGGTCACAGGTTCAATACATTCCTGTTCACTTCACTGCACCTTCAGACTGGGTGCACACTGAGTTTAACTGTAGAAAGCATGTTCACATCTTCCACTCTTCCTTTGTTTGTGTTCATCCTCCCTAAAGGGAAGTTAACATGTGGGTGGAGTAACATGAGTATTTTGTTCAACTTTTCTCTAAATTATGTTCTATCAATTTTCTGTGTGGACGATTTTTTGTTGGCACATGATTAAGAACTGTTGATGACAGTAATTAGTCTGATAATCGAGGATTTTGAAGCACGTCCATGTTACCTTTCCTCCACATCATGTTGGTAGTTTGATCACCTTTTGTCTCATTAACTGATTGTTAACTGAAGTTTCATTGTGTTTTCTGATGTTCTCTGTGTTACAGTGATACAGGGTCAGGATGACTGGGGAGTGACTTACAGCTCTACTGAGATCTGTGCCTTCAAAGGATCAACAGTGAACATGAGCTGCACCTACAGATACCCATCTACTGTACAGAGAGTAGAGAACAGGTTCTGGTTCAGGACAGTGCAGAATGAGAATTATGTGGATCTGAAAAATGAGCCAGGATATTCAGGTCGTGTGCAGTATGACTGTATTAACAAGGACTGCAGTCTGAGAATCACAGACCTGAGAGAGAGCGACTCAGCTGAGTACAAGTTCAGGTTCATAACAAACCAACCAGGTGGGAGATACATTGGTTCACCTGGAGTCACTTTGAGGGTCACAGGTAACATTTTCATTCATATTGGAATTATTTCCAAATGTTCAACATCTGAAGAACAATGATATAAATGTGTGTGTTTGTTGACAGTTTGTCTAAAATAATGTTCTTGTTCCTTTTCAGATCCAGATCTCCAGGCGCAGGTGAGCCGATCCTCACATTCTAGCTGGAGAGACCTGAAGTGTCACAGCAGTTGTCGTCTACCTGATCGTTCTTCCTACATCTGGTACAGAAATGGACAGAAAATTCCATCACAAACATCTTCTACTTATTCAAACTACTTTAATTATGCAGACAGTTTTTCCTGTGCTGTTGAAGGACATGAGGATTTCCCCTCTCCTCCAGTGTGTGAGTTTACTACACTAACATAACACCATCTGATGGAGGCTGATAACTACATGGATTTTAATATGGAGACCTTCATTGTGACTCTTCATCAACTCTGGTTTAAAAATGATCAGAACTTTGTTTTATCTTTCAGGTGTTGAATATAAAACCTGCAACAGAGTGATTTACACTGACAGAAGCATCTGTGCCTCCAAAGGATCATCAGTGGACATTTCTTGCACTTACAGCAGTTATTACACCATCAGGTCTAAATTCTGGTTCAGTCCTGAACGTTCTCATCAGTGGCAGAGTCCTTCACAGCCTGAGGACCTTAGTGACTCCCAGTTTGCAGGTCGTGTTCAGGTCCTTGAATCAGAGAGAGGACGCTCCACTCTGAGAATCACTGACCTGACAGAGAGTGATTCAGCTCAGTATCACTTTACATTCACAACAGGAAGCTTTGAGTGGAGGAGTAGTTTACCTGGTACAACTCTGACTGTCACAGGTACTGATGAACACACACTGATGTAAAACATCAACATAGTACATTTAGAAACAGTGAAGATGTTGAAGATGATGGATCATCATGAGTTTGTGTAATAATTACTGTTGTGTTGGCACTGATGTTCACTGCTAGTTGTAGGAATAGTAAGTGTTGTGTTGTCGTGTGTGTACATCTATCAGTGATTTCTGTTAGAACCAGTGATGATAATATTGTTTCTTGTTCTCATATCCAGCTCTGCAGGTGCAGGTGACCAGAATAACAGTCCACCAGTCTGATACTGAGGCAGAGCTGAAGTGTCACAGCAGCTGCAGTCCAGCTGCTCGTCTTTCCTACGTCTGGTTCAAGAACAGACAGAAAGTCACAGGGGTGGAGACATCTTCTTTTAAAGGCCGGGTTTATCCTGGAGACATCATCTCTTGTGCTTTGAAAGGACATGAGAACTACGGCTCTCCTCCAGTCTGTGAGTTTGATCCACTGTGTCAGGAAAAAGACGTGCAGACACACTGGCTTCTTAAAGTTGTAGATGCAGCTGGTATAGAAAATTAAACTGCTACAACTAGAAATAATATTCACACTGTCAGGACTCTGCAAACAGGACCTGAACACAACCAGCATGTACAGTATGGATAACGATGTGTAAAGGTTTTGGAAATTAAACATTTCTAACAGCTTGTTAGTGACTGTCGTTTTCTTTTTTTAAATTAATCTTGTTATTAATGTCAGTTCCCATTATAGTCAACAGCATGAACAGCTGCTGTGGTAATGGAGACAATCAAAAAGAAACAAAGACAGTTTAATCCAAATAGTAATTTTTTGGGACATCTTAAAATAATACATGTTGACATCTCCTCCAGATGGTCCAAGACTTCCCTCTGTGTCAGTGAGTCCCTCTGCTGAGATAGTGGAGGGCAGTTCAGTGACTCTGACCTGTAGCAGTGATGCTAACCCAGGAGCTAATTACACCTGGTACAAGGAGAATGAAGACTCACCAAAAGCATCAGGACAGATCTTCACCATCACTGACATCAGAGCTGAACACAGTGGGAATTATTCCTGTGAAGTCCAGAACAGAAGAGGAAGAAACAAAACCAGCGTACATCTGACTGTTCTGGCAGGTGAGTTATCCTCATTCACCTGCACACACACCTGTTTACTGCACCAGACCAGATTAACATGTTAATATGTAACAACTCATAACTGATGCAGAGAAAATAACATTTCCTGTCTGCGTTCAGAGGCAGTTTTTCTGTAGCTGTGTTCAGGGAGGAACCTCCATCATGTCAGAGGTGGAGGACTCTGACTGACTGATTAACAGACAGCATCACCTGGAAAAGGGATTTATTGATTCTCATCACATATCTGTGTGTATTTCTAGTGAATTCAACAAAGATAATGAACATCATCAGGTTGACTCTGGTGGTCTTCATGCTGATTCCTCTTCTTCTCCTGAGTCTGTGGATGAGGTGAAACAATCAGAATCCATCTGCTCTTTTATTTTCTTCTTCAGACTTCATTTAGTTTTAGTGATATGAGTTTCTCAATGTGTAAGATTGATTTGATTTGTTGTTGTTGGACTCAATCCAGGAAGAAGAAAACTCTGAGCTCCACCACTGAACCACAAGAACCTGTCGAGATGATGGAGGTGAGACAGAGAGAGAGGCCGTCTTGACAAAACCTCCTCTATATCACAGTTATAATAACGTGGCTGATCTGATGTGATGTCGGTTCATGAACGAGGTCCTTGGAGCTTCATTTTGTCGTCTCTCCTCATCAGTTGGACTCTCGTCCTGAGTATGAGGACGTCTCAGACTTCACTGCAGCACAGACAGAAGACACAGAGCAGCAGGAAGACATGCTGTGAAGTCCAGTCAGGTTAGAGACTCCTGCATCCATTAAAACATCCCGACTGTAGATTTACAGTCACAGTCACAAGTAAAACTTTACACGTGTTCTGTGATTCTCTTCAGATGCAGCTGAACCAGAGGCAGGACTCACCTGATGGACACAAAGAAGGACCACATTGAACTATGACAGAGGAGAGCGAGGCTGTGGAGGATGTGGGGGAAGTGGACACATTTACCTTCAGCTCCAAAAGTTTTCATGTTGAGTTTTCAGTAGCAGCAGCAGGTAGGAGTCAGCAGCACAGACAGTCAGCAGCAGCATGTAGCAGGAAGTTTAGAAGAACGTGGAGTCGGCAGCTTCAGCTGAATCATGTCCAGGTGTCAGACATGATTTATTGTTCAGATCAGCTTAATGCTTAAACTGTGAGAGCTTATTTTAACCTGTACAGTCAGTTATATTATAGACATTGATGAGATGTTAAACAAAATGTATTTTTAATTCTACAGAATAATAAATAATATCTGTGATCATCTTCTGGGTTTTCACCTGTCCTGGCTGACAAAGCCAATAAAGTGTGTTCAGAGTGAGACAGTGAGCTGAGAGCATCACATTTGACTTCATGTACAGTTTATATTTTCACACATTGAAACCAAACATAAGTCCAGTAGTAAAACACTTTGACAGATGTTACATTTTCCAGTTATTTCTGCTGCTGAGTCAAATCAACAGCCAGCTTCCACAACAAGTGAAGGAGCTGTTGGACAGCTCTGTAGGTGAAACATTAGTGAGCAGAACGTTTAAACTTCAGCTGTAAACTAATTATTCTTCTGTTAATCTTTGACATTATCATTTGTTCACCAGATATCAAGACATTTTAATTCAACTCTGTCCTTTAGCTTTGGCTTATTTCTCACATTGTCACATTTTGTGTCCATAAGAATGAAATGTGCCTCAGTTTAATGGTTCATCATGATTTGGGATGTTGCTGATATGAAGATGCACAGAGAAAGTTTTTACTGAGGAGGACCTGAACTTATATTTGAGCCGTAAATCTCCGTTAGGTTCAGTGAAATTCTTTTGTGGTGATTGAAGGAAGCAGAGTAGATCCAGGTTCACTAAATGTGAAGCCCTTTCACAATAAAAGCCCAGGTTTAGTCAACACCCTGATTATAACCTGATGCTTCAGAAATCTAATTTTTCAGTGTAAACAAGTCAAACTGACGTTTTAGTGGTAAAATGTGAAAACAAAGTAAATCTGAATGTAATGTAACATTCAGTGATGGAGGATAAAATGTTGTTTCAGGCTCCTGATTCAGTATCTCTGATGGTTCACTGCCCTCTAGTGGGGAAGTTTAAGTGTGGCACATTCAGGCTTCATCACTGTGAGTGCTTCCTCCTCTGTCTGCTTTAAAGGGTCAGTTCACCCAAATTACAAAGAGACACTTTCTCTCTTACCTTCAGTGGTGTGTAGCCACGCAGGTAGTTTTGTTCTGTTTCTCTGAACACTGTGAGGTTTGGAGGTTTTTTCAAATGTTAGGTGACACTTTGTTTGATCCCAATCTACATGAACTATGTGCGTCACATGTTCATGTGTTGTTAACACTAACAGATGTGGGAGTTTCTCTCGGCTCAGTTTTCTGCTTTTCTCTGCACACAGCAGCAACCTGACTGCAGAGTGAACAGAGAAGACACAAACCAGGAAACAGCAACAACATGTCACTCTCCATCCTCTCTTATAATGAACCCTCTTCTCCTCTTCCTCTTCAGTCAAACTGCCTCGTGGTTCACTGGTACAATGCATTCCTGTTCCTTCACTACACCTGCAGACTGCCTCGGAGCACAGAGAGATCAACTGTAGAGGGCAGCTGTAAATATTTACAGTCAAAATCAAGAATGTGACTTAATGCATGTTATACTGCATTTATTATAGAATTTACGCTTTGTAAGACAACACAACTTTAGTGCGATGTGGGTGTTGGCTCGCACTCAGCATGTCATGTATGTTAATAAGCTAAAGAGGAAGTACATCTAGTGGTTTAAGAGCCTGATATCTGTCTTCTGCTCACTCACAACTGAGGAACGGCTTCTTTCAAGACGACGTCCGTCTTCACTGTAAGTAGAATTGTTTGTAGATGTGTCTGATACTGTAAACCTCCTGTGTGCATCATTATTTTATCTGCTGACATGTTTTATTGTCTCTGAAACCTCACAGAGAGATCAGAGGAGCAGATATGAGTTTAAGTGCAGCAGTGAGTGGATTTGTCGTCTTCCTTCTCTCTGTGTCAGGTACAGTTACATTTACTGCATTTAAAGAGGGAATCTGGACTTTTGCATGAAGTAGCTGTGTGCTCAGCACTTTTACATGCTGTAAACTGAGAATATTTTGGGTTTTCAGAACTTTTCCCTTCTCATCCTGTTTAATGTGTTGTAAAGTCGAGCCTGGCTGCAGAAGCAGCAGCTCATGTGGAGGACGATTAGTTTGTATCTGCAGCTACTTTCATCACAGTGAAGTTTTTTGGAGGGATTTTGTTCTCACAGTAAAACCCCCAAAACTGACTGTACTTGTTGTATATGATGGTACATCTGCACCACTCCCTGCTAGTTCTGTTAGTGCTGTCTGACCTCAGTGTGATGTTTCCATGCTATATGCAGACAGCTTATCTTGACATCATAGCTGCTTGAAGCAGTTTGACACCTCAGTGTTCTGCTTTTTTTTTTGTAGTTTTCACACTCAGCAGCATCCTGATCACAGAGTGAACAGAGAGAAGTGACCAAGAACAGCACAGACTCTAATAAATGATATTTCTCATCTTATCCTGGTCAGTAAACTGCATTAAAGGTCACAGGTTCAATACATTCCTGTTCACTTCACTGCACCTTCAGACTGGGTGCACACTGAGTTTAACTGTAGAAAGCATGTTCACATCTTCCACTCTTCCTTTGTTTGTGTTCATCCTCCCTAAAGGGAAGTTAACATGTGGGTGGAGTAACATGAGTATTTTGTTCAACTTTTCTATAAATTATGTTTCTATGAATTTTCTGTGTGGACGACTTTTTGTTGACACATGATTAAGAACTGTTGATGACAGTAATTAGTCTGATAATGGAGGATTTTGAAGCACGTCCATGTTACCTTTCCTCCACATCATATTGGTAGTTTGATCATCTTTTGTCTTGTTAACTGATTGTTAACCGAAGTTATTCAGTTTCATTGTGTTTTCTGATGTTCTCTGTGTTACAGTGATACAGGGTCAGGATGGCTGGGGAGTGACTTACAGCTCTACTGAGGTCTGTGCCTTCAAAGGATCAACAGTGGACATGAGCTGCACCTACAGATACCCATCTACTGTACAGAGAGTAGAGAACAGGTTCTGGTTCAGGACAGTGCAGAATGAGAATTATGTGGATCTGAAAAATGAGCCAGGATATTCAGGTCGTGTGCAGTATGACTGTATTAACAAGGACTGCAGTCTGAAAATCACAGACCTGAGAGAGAGCGACTCAGCTGAGTACAAGTTCAGATTCATTACAGACCAAGAAGGTGGGACATATACTGGTTCACCTGGAGTCACTTTGACTGTCACAGGTAACATTTTCATTCATATTGGAATTATTTGCAAATGTTCAACATCTGAAGAACAATAATATAAATGTGTGTGTTTGTTGACAGTTTGTCTAAAATAACATTCTTGTTCTTTTTTCACAGATCCAGATCTCCAGGTGCAGGTGAGCAGATCCTCATATTCTAGCTGGAGAGACCTGAAGTGTCACAGCAGTTGTCGTCTACCTGATCGTTCTTCCTACATCTGGTACAAAAGTGGAGAGAAAATTCCATCACAAACATCTTCTACTTATTCAAACTACTTTAATTATGCAGACAGTTATTCCTGTGCTGTTGAAGGACATGAGGATTTCCCCTCTCCTCCAGTGTGTGAGTTTACTACACTAACATAACACCATCTGATGGAGTCTGATAACTACATGGATTTTAATATGGAGACCTTCATTGTGACTCTTCATCAACTCTGGTTTAAAAATGATCAGAACTTTGTTTTATCTTTCAGGTGTTGATGGTCAAACCTGCAACAGAGTGATTTACACTGACAGAAGCATCTGTGTCTCCAAAGGATCATCAGTGGACATTTCTTGTACTTACAGCAGTTATGGAACTATCAGATCTAAATTCTGGTTCAGTCCTGAACGTTCTCATCAGTGGCAGAGTCCTTCACAGCCTGAGGACCTTAGTGACTCCCAGTTTGCAGGTCGTGTTCAGGTCCTTGAATCAGAGAGAGGACGCTCCACTCTGAGAATCACTGACCTGACAGAGAGTGATTCAGCTGAGTACAAGTTGAGATTCATTACAGACCAAGAAGGTGGGACATATACTGGTTCACGTGGAGTCACTTTGAGGGTCACAGGTAACATTTTCATTAATGTTGGAATTATTTCCAAATGTTCAACATCTGAAGAACAATGATATAAATGTGGGTGATTGTTGACAGTTTGTCTAAAATAACATTCTTGTTCTTTTTTCACAGATCCAGATCTCCAGGTGAAGGTGAGCAGATCCTCAGATTCTAGCTGGAAATACCTGAAGTGTCACAGCAGTTGTCGTCTACCTGATCGTTCTTCCTACATCTGGTACAGAAATGGACGGAAAATTCCATCACAAACATCTTCTACTTATTCAGTCTACTATACTTATGCAGCCAGTTTTTCCTGTGCTGTTGAAGGACATGAGGATTTCCCCTCTCCTCCAGTGTGTGAGTTTACTACACTAACATAACACCATCTGATGGAGTCTGATAACTACATGGATTTTAATATGGAGACCTTCATTGTGACTCTTCATCAACTCTGGTTTAAAAATGATCAGAACTTTGTTTTATCTTTCAGGTGCTGATGGTCAAACCTGCAACAGAGTGATTTACACTGACAGAAGCATCTGTGCCTCCAAAGGATCATCAGTGGACATTTCTTGCACTTACAGCAGTGATGAAATTATTAAATCTAAATTCTGGTTCAGTCCTGAACGTTCTCATCAGTGGCAGAGTCCTTCACAGCCTGAGGACCTTAGTGAAGATTCCCAGTTTGCAGGTCGTGTTCAGGTCCTTGAATCAGAGAGAGGACGCTCCACTCTGAGAATCACTGACCTGACAGAGAGTGATTCAGCTCAGTATCACTTCAAGTTTACAACACAATGGTCTGAGTGGAGGAGTAGTTTACCTGGTACAACTCTGACTGTCACAGGTACTGATGAACACACACTGATGTAAAACATCAACATAGTACATTTAGAAACAGTGAAGATGTTGAAAATGATGGATCATCATGAGTTTGTGTAATAATTACTGTTGTGTTGGCACTAATGTTCACTGCTAGTTGTAGGAATAGTAAGTGTTGTGTTGTCGTGTGTGTACATCTATCAGTGATTTCTGTTAGAACCAGTGATGATAATATTGTTTCTTGTTCTCATATCCAGCTCTGCAGGTGCAGGTGACCAGAATAACAGTCCACCAGTCTGATACTGAGGCAGAGCTGAAGTGTCACAGCAGCTGCAGTCCAGCTGCTCGTCTTTCCTACGTCTGGTTCAAGAACGGACAGAAAGTCACAGGGGTGGAGACATCTTCTTTTAAAGGCCGGGTTTATCCTGGAGACATCATCTCTTGTGCTTTGAAAGGACATGAGAACTACGGCTCTCCTCCAGTCTGTGAGTTTGATCCACTGCATCAGGAAAAAGACGTGCAGACAAACTGGCTTCTAAAAGTTGTAGATGCAGCTGGTATAGAAAATTAAACTGCTACAACTAGAAATAATATTCACACTGTCAGGACTCTGCAAACAGGACCTGAACACAACCAGCATGTACAGTATGGATAATGATGTGTAAAGGTTTTGGAAAGTAAACATTTCTAACAGCTTGTTAGTGACTGTTGTTTTCTTTTTTTTAATTAATCTTGTTATTAATTTCAGTTCCCATTATAGTCAACAGCATGAACAGCTGCTGTGGTAATGGAGACAATCAAAAAGAAACAAAGACAGTTTAATCCAAATTGTAATTTTTTGCGACATCTTAAAATAATACATGTTGACATCTCCTCCAGATGCTCCAAGACTTCCCTCTGTGTCAGTGAGTCCCTCTGCTGAGATAGTGGAGGGCAGTTCAGTGACTCTGACCTGTAGCAGTGATGCTAACCCAGCAGCTAAATACACCTGGTACAAGGAGAATGGAGATCCAGACCTTCAACCTCTCAGTAAAGATCCACAGCTTGTCTTCAGCTCCATCCAGTCCTCTGACTCTGGAGAGTATAACTGTACAGCTGAGAACCAGCTGGGGAGGAGGACGTCTGAATACATCTATGTTAATGTGACATGTGAGTAAATTGCAGCTGATTTAAATCAACTAATGACTTTTTAAAACTTTATTACCCAGTCAGATGTTTTGCTGATGGTGCACTTTCTCCAGCTCTGCCTGTTTCACCTTCACAGTCTGCTGCTGTTGTTCACTGAGCAGCTACAGTAGATGATGAAATGATGTTTTATGTAAAACTGTTTCCAGATCTGCACAGATGTTCATTGATCCAGAAAACCACCTCTAAAGTTTCAGATGCTGCCACGCATAAATACACATCCAACATGTAATGTGTCCAGAGTCCTGTTATCACCTCTGTCTCTGAGGAATGATGTTTAGTACTTATATACTAGTTTGTATTGTCACAAATATTTTGATGGAAACAAAATTGCTGTCTTGATTTTTTTACATGGCCACATTTTTAGAATTGTAGGAAGAGAAAACGTTTCGTTCTCCACACAGTTAAATTACAGAACCAGCATCCTCAGTTGTTGCCATAAATTCACTGGAGATCAGAACTGATATAATTTTCTTTTCCAGTTCCCCAGTATTTAGAACACATTTGAAACATATTTGTGTGATGTGATGTTACCACAATTTACTCTTGAAAATGCAACAGGAACAAGTTGCCCTAACACACACAATCACACAACCACACACACTTTTTAAAGGATGAACAAATGATGGAAGGATTTTTGCCTCATGTCACAAATGAAATCTGACAGTTTTGCACCGGACCTGAGAACACAGTCACTAGTTTTATTTAACAGATGTTGCAAAGGATTGAATCAACCTGCACCACCTACACTGTGACTAATATTTCCTGTATTGTATTTCATCTGTTATTTATCTGAAACTGATCTGCAATCTTAAAATTAAAATGTAAAATGTGTTCATGTTTTCTCCTCCAGATGCTCCAAGACTTCCCTCTGTGTCAGTGAGTCCCTCTGCTGAGATAGTGGAGGGCAGTTCAGTGACTCTGACCTGTAGCAGTGATGCTAACCCAGCAGCTAATTACACCTGGTACAAGGAGAATGAAGACTCACCAAAAGCATCAGGACAGATCTTCACCATCACTGACTTCAGAGCTGAACACAGTGGGAATTATTCCTGTGAAGTCCAGAACAGAAGAGGAAGAAACAAAACCAGCGTACATCTGACTGTTCTGGCAGGTGAGTTATTGATGGCAGTACAGATTTTATACGTACTTGATCGTATGGAAAATCACAGACATTTTTTTCAGTAAGAGCAGAAAACATTTGACCTCACCTGGGGAGACTGTAGGAGAAGAAGCACTCTGTGAGGCTTCTTAACCTGACAGTCACATCCTCTGGATAGGAGGCAGGAAACAGAGTGTTCCAGTTATCTGGGAGTCATCCTCAAGACGACAGATCAGATCAGATTTTTATCTTTCAGCTGAAACAGTGTTCAGAGTTTTTGTACTCTGTTACATAATGAAGGGCTCATAGGAATATAATAATCTTGTTTACGTGTGTCTACCTTTAAAATATTAAAGAACATGTTCCCTGATGTTTCTGTTGGTGTCCTGCTGCAGTTTTGAGTACAGTTATTGTTTCTTGAGAGTTTTAACTCTCTGAGCACTCAGAGTGAGAGTTTGTCTTTATTGTTGGGCTCCTGCCAAACACATCCAGTGTGACTGTTGGCTTTTGTCTTGTGATCATAATACCTGTGGAAATAATGTCAGTGTTGAGCTCAGGTGTGAAAACTGTCCATTTATTGGTTTGTTAGGATGGTGTATTGTTGTACGCAGATGATACTGTCCTACTGGCTTCTTTAGACCTCGACTGAGAAAAGCTCCTGTGCACTTATAGAAATGAAACATGACACGGTTGTTTTAACTTTAACAAGATTGTACATTTGGACTCAAATACAACCTTGGTTAAAAATATTTAACCACATGAGTTTATTGCCATTATGTCAGGGATGTAATCCAGTGTAATTCAGAAACTGTGCACTACATTTTCTGCCCAGCAGAGGGCACTGAGGAGTTTATGTTTCAACCTAATCTCTCTGTCATGTACTATACTACATGTGTCCACAGCCTGACAGATAGTCCACCTATACTGAGCTGGACATTAACTGATTTAATACATACAGATGCACTGTCATCCAAGACATCTTTGTTTTTCCCCTCTTGTTTTACCATATATCAATGTCTGGGACCAACAGAACAAAACATGCTGTAACACTCTGATTAACTGTCTGTTTTCTTTTGATCACCATTTTATAGTATCATGGAAATCAGTGGCTGCTGGAACAATCACTGTCGTTCTCCTGGCTATCATATCCCTCTCTGTCTTCCTGTGGATCAGGTGAGAAGCTCTGTTCTACTGAGTCACTGAATGTTCATTCACTGCAATTTAGAATTAAAACATTGAGTCGTTTATGTTTTAATTAACTTTTCTAACCAGGAAAAAGAGGTCTTCCAGGGAATCTACTGAGGCTGAAGAGAGACCAGACAACAGGGAACAGGTGAGGACAGTTATGTATTTAACTCTAGAAGACATAAAACCCAGTCTGACTCCTGTTTGTTCACACTGCTGAGTCACTCAGTGTCTTTAAGGGTTTCTAGAGAACTCATCTGACAGAGGAGGACTTCATGTTGCACTTCTGACAACAGAGATATTAGTTCCATTATTATCACAGCTGCTTCAGCTTCGGCTGTTTTCATCCTGGTTTCAATCTTCTGCAAGAATGCACTATTCAAATGAAAGACTTGTATAAAATATGTAGCTGAAAGTAATTCTGTTTGCGTCTACCTGACCAGGGAGAGTCGGAGGAGCAGGACAACTTTCATTACACCACCGTCCACTTCTCCAACAACCAGGCAGATAATCTGTACTCCAACATCAGACCAGCTCAGCCTCGAAGACACGTGGAGCAACAGGAAGTCGAGTACGCTGCTGTCAGATTTAACAGTGCCAGTACCGCCCCGAGGTGAGCAGCTCTTCATACAGGAACACTCTGCAAGATTAAAATGACTTCACTTTGAAATGCACTCATTGCTTTTGCATTCTCCTTCATCTGTCTTTATCATCACTGTTGAGATGAGAATTGTTTTATTTCATACAATATCTTTTCTTCTTCTTAGAGCCAGAGGTCAGGGAGCTGCAGAGGATCCAGCTGCGTTGTACAGCACCGTCAACAAAACCTGCTGACCTGCATTTATAGTCTGATATTTCTGTTCCTTCATAACATTTGTATCATAGCAGGAATATACAATAGAGACAATGATATATCTTAGAGAAGCTCGGATTTATGAACTTAACATACACCAGTGTTCAGCTTAGTGGAAGAATGTGTTAAGTTACTTTTTTATCCAATTAATTGTAAATATAACTCCTAATGTGCTTTTTATAGAAACCTGATAAATGAAAGTTCAATATTCGGTGAACTTTTATCTTTTATCTTTGAATTAGTCTCTGACAACTGTAATTCCCCCCAAATTTCCCCGCAGCTACTTTGTGAGTTACTCTCAGACCAAACTGTAGGAGTCTAAGACTCAATCTCAATTAGAAGAGTCACGATATAACGACATTAACAATAATCATGATATTTAAAATGAAATACTAATAGTGTTAATATTACAAACATGATAGCAGCTTGTAAATAATATATCGCCTCTTTCCGTTTCTTTCCCTTCCCATTTTGTCGTGGTAGGTGATGATAACGCACCTTAATGCTGGTTGAGTGTAACTGTTCTTTTTGTACACATCAGTACAGTCATGGTCAGAGGCTCTCTCTCCACCTCTCTACACTCGTATTTTGAGGGTAATCAATTTGCCAAAAAAGAGACAAAACACACAGTAAACAAAGTTAAAGATGAATTTGACTGAGCATTATTGTTTCCATATTCTCTAGAGATATTGTGATAATATTGTTATTTAGGCAATGATAATTGTGTTGTTACAATCTGATATTGTGACAGCTCTAATCCCAATACACCCTTTGCCCCGACCACTTAGCCCTGCCTCTGTTTTGTGTGTTCACATCTAGAGTAGTGTGTCCTGAGTCTTGTTGTGACAGAGGAGTACGACAAAGATCTCTGCAAACTGAGCTTCTTTTTTCAAAGGCACACTTCAAACTGAGAGTTATCAGACCTCTCTGCTGTTTCAATGTATTATAGTCATTTTCTTTATAAGCAGCTTTGAACAATCACAACTAGATCACTGATGTCTCAGTACCTGGCTAATGTTACATCATGTTATTTTTTTTGTATATATATTACTTTTAAAATTCACAGTTGTTTATCTATTTTTCTGCAGCTCAGTCGCAAAAATAAAATGTTGTCATGTTACGTTTCTGCAAATCCTGAAATTTGTGTTGTACGTACTATATCGACATCTCTACAATTCATGTCATATAATGTTCATATTACCTGTTTATAAGCTGACTGTCATATCAGGAAGTGGAGGGTGATGTGTTGATGTTTCAGCATTTGTAAGCATGAAACCACTTCATTTTTCAACATCCGGACATTTCCAAACATGATCTTTTCTGAACCCCAACAAGTGTTTTTCTTGCCTAAACCTTATCAGACCATGAGCAGTGTTGCTACAACATACAACTGAAAATCATACCTAAAGATACATACAGTACCGATTTTATTCGTGCATATTTGTGAGACTGGGTTGTTTTTCCTGACCTCTCAGTCTGACTCTTGTCCTTTTATAACATGTTTATTTTACCCTGGAGATCAATAAAGTATCATACTTACTTACTGAATTGATTGATGAACGGTGCCAGATTAATTGATATTTCAGACCACACCTGCAAGGTGACCTTTATACAAAACATTAAACATTTCTTAACATAATATCTTAGAGTGGACAGATGATTGATCTAGCCCATCATTGTGACTTTGCATCATAACTTAAGTTTTTTTAATCTGATAATTGATACTTTTTTCCTCACAATTTCTACATTTTCAAATCTTATTTTCATGACTTGTCATGGGAATATAAGTATTTTTGTATAATAAAGGCTCGTTTTCATGATTTTATTTTCTTTAATTGACGATGCTGGGCTTCCCCAGGCTCCCTGAACTACTCAGTTCACGTTCCGAGCCATGACGTCAGACGTAAGAGCGAAATTAACGGCAATACCGTTTAAGTAGGTCAAAGGTCAGAGGTCAAAGAACGGTCGCGCGCCTCTAAAATGACGTATGCATAATAACAGAAATGTAGACGTTGATTAACTGTCAGTTGGTGACGTACAGTTGCTGTTTTAGTTGGTGAAAGTTAAGCTAACTACGAGTTAAAATGACTCGAATCAGTTTTAACACGAATGAAGATTAAAATACGGCTTCAGTGTTTACCTGTGGTAAGTTGTGATGATGTTAGCAAGATATTAACTGACACACCTCGAAAATGTATATATTCTAAATGCTAATGCTAGCTTACTGTTTTAGCAGAAAATCCAGCTGTATGCTAGCTGCCCAGTGTCAAGTGGTGGAAAGTAGCTAACGTTATTTTAACATTAATTAACTTATTAAATACTGTATTGTGTCATATTCTGCTTTAAGATCGCTTGAATATGTCTGCCAATGCTGCTTCTACTTGACTACAACTCAGACAAACATATTTTTAGCTGTAGTTGATTACTTTGAGAGCTGATTCCTTTAGTATTGGTTTTTGTTGATACCAACTTGATAAGATTAAACATGTATCAGTAATGCATCAATACTAAAAGAATTTATTCGGTTCAATATAAACTTTTTTAAGGGTTTCATTCTGCATTATGAAGACTTCACGGTAATTAAAGAGCATGTTGTTATGTCTGGTGGTTTTGGAATTCACACTTCTGTACCTCCTGTCTGAGGGTGGAAGCATGAACAGTCCGTGGTGGGGGTGGTTGGGGTCACTCCTGTGGACTCTGCGGTGGTAAATGCTCTGCAGAGAGGGCAGTAGAGTTCTGGTGATCTTCTCCACAGTCTTTACCACTGTCTGAAGGTGTCTGCTCTCCATAGCAGAAGTGCTGCCGTACTAGATGGTGATACAGCCGGTTAAAATGCTTTCAACAATGGAGCTATAGTCATTGCTGAGGATCTCAGGCTACATGCCAATCTTCCTCAGGCTTCTCCGAAAATATAGCCACTGTTGGGCCCACTTTACCAGCTGTGTGGTGAATGACCAAGTGAGGTCATCACTGATGTGGACACCCAGGTACTTGAAGCTGCTCACCCTCTCTACTTATAGCTCCCACATGTACAGTGGGCGATGCGGTCTCCCTCCTGTAGGCCACTCCGTCCCCACCAGTGATGCATCCTATCACTGTGGTGTCGTCTGCAAACTTTAGGATGGTGTTGTCTTTGTGGGAGTTGACACAGTAATAGTTGAACAGGGCGTAGAGAATGGGGCTGAGGACGCATCCCTGTGGAGTGCCATTGTTTGTGATGATGCTGGCTGAAGTCCTAATTCCAATCCTGACAGTCTGGGCCCTGCCAGACAGAAAGTCTAGGAGCCAGTCACAGATTGTGGGGTGCAGACCAAGTGTAGACAGTTTGTTGGTGAGTTTGTGGAGGATGACTGTGTTGAAGGCGGAGCTGTAGTCCACAAAGAGCATTCTGATGTCTGAGTCTTTATTTTCCAGGTGGGAAAGGGAATAGTGGAGAACAGCAGCAATATCATTTGAGGTGGACCTGTTGGGCCAGTAGGCATATTGCAGGGGGTCCAGGGTGTCTGGTATGCTGCTCTGAATGTGGGTCAGCACCACTCTCTCAGAACACTTCATAATAATTGGAGTGAGTGCTACTGGCCTGTAATCATTCAGGCAGGTGGGTGGGCTCTTCTTGGAGAGGGGGACGATGGTTGTGGTCTTGAAGCAGGAGGGAACGGTGCTGTGGCTGAGTGAAAGGTTGAAGATGGAGGTGAGAACATCAGCCAGCTTGATGTTGTCTGGTCCAGGTCCTGGTCCTGGTGTGTGAGTATCTCCTCTCTGTGGTGTGGCTGGAGTTCTCGAAGCAGGTGTAAAAGGTGTTGAGGTCATCCGGCAGGCTGTCTGCGGAGCTGATGGTGTTGGTGGTGGTCCTGTAGTCGGTGATGTGCTGGAGGCTGGAGTCAGCAGTGGAACTGAAGCCATCCAGCTTCTCTCTGTACCGCCTTTTGGCCTCTGTGACAGCTTTTTCCAGTCCATACCTCGCAGCTTTGTACTCCGTCTCATTGCCTGATTTAAATGCAAGAGGGTGGGCATGTAGTATGTGATGTACCTGACTGTCCATCCAGGGCTTCAGGTTGGGAAACTTCTTGACTTGTATGGTGGGCATGATGTCGTCGACACAGGTGCTAATATACCCAGTCACATACTCAGCATAGTCCTGTATGCTGACAGAAGAGTCCTCCAGAGTGGCTGCAGCTTTAAACACATCCCAGTCTGTCCAAACAAAACAGTCCCGCAGGATGCTTTCAGTGTCCGGGGTCCGGAGTTTTACTTGTTTAGTCACAGGGTTTATCTGTTTCAGTCTTTGTCTGTATGCCGGATACAGGACCAAAGAGATGTGGTCTGAGTGCCCGAAGTGCAGGCGGGGTGCAGCCTTGTAGGCTCCGAGTATTCTGCTGTAAACATGATCCAGTGTGTTTTAAACATGGGAGGGAATATCCACAGGTTGATAATATTCAGAGAACACAGTCTTTAAGGTGCAGTGGCTAAAGTCAGCAGCGGCGATGAAGACGGCATCAGGATGAACTGTCTCTTGCGCACTGATGATGTCATGAAGTTTGCTGAGCGCTGCCGTGGAGTTGGCTTGCGGGGGGATGTAAAGAGCGGCCAAAAACACAGCAGTAAATTCCCTCAGTAGATGGAAGGAACGGCATTTCAGCAGTAGAAACTCGACATCTGGTGATAAGTGCTGATACAGCATATACAGTCTGTATATCTCCACACGACGAGTTGTTGATAAACACAAACAGACGTCCCCCTTTGGCCTTATCAGAGGCTGCAGTCCAAAGTTTGTGAGCCAGGTCTCTGTGAAGTTTTTGATCACTACTCTGAACTATGGACTCCTGAACTCAGTCACTGCCTGTGATGCTTCATAAATCTGATGTCCAGTGTAAACAAGTCAAACTGAAGTTTTAGTGGTAAAATGTGAAAACAAAGTAAATCTGAATGTAATGTAACATTCAGTGATGGAGGATAAAATGTTGTTTCAGGCTCCTGATTCAGTATCTCTGATGGTTCACTGCCCTCTAGTGGGGAAGTTTAAGTGTGGCACATTCAGGCTTCATCACTGTGAGTGCTTCCTCCTCTGTCTGCTTTAAAGGGTCAGTTCACCCAAATTACAAAAAGACACTTTCTCTCTTACCTTCAGTGGTGTGTAGCCACGCAGGTAGTTTTGTTCTGTTTCTCTGAACACTGTGAGGTTTGGAGGTTTCTTCAAATGTTAGGTGACTTTTTATTTGATCCCAATCTACATGTTGGACATCTCTGCACAGTTTCTCAATCTGAACCACCTAAATGAGCCAAATTCATTATAACCCATTGTGTGTCCTCATCAGATCCCACCAGTCTTCTTGAAGTATGTGTTTCAATCACGACTTTGGTACGATGTGGGTGTTGACTCGCACTCAGCACGTCATATATGTTAATAAGCTAAAGAGGAAGTACATCTAGTGGTTCAAGAGTGTGATATCTGACTTCTGCTCACTCACAACTGAGGAACGGCTTCTTTCAAGACGACGTCCGTCTTCACTGTAAGTAGAATTGTTTGTAGATGTGTCTGATACTGTAAACCTCCTGTGTGCATCATTATTTTATCTGCTGACATGTTTTATTGTCTCTGAAACCTCACAGAGAGATCAGAGGAGCAGATATGAGTTTAAGTGCAGCAGTGAGTGGATTTGTCGTCTTCCTTCTCTCTGTGTCAGGTACAGTTACATTTACTGCATTTAAAGAGGGAATCTGGACTTTTGCATGAAGTAGCTGTGTGCTCGGCACTTTTACACGCTGTAAACTGAGAATATTTTGGGTTTTCAGAACTTTTCCCTTCTCATCCTGTTTAATGTGTTGTAAAGTCGAGCCTGGCTGCAGAAGCAGCAGCTCATGTGGAGGACGATTAGTTTGTATCTGCAGCTACTTTCATCACAGTGAAGTTTTTTGGAGGGATTTTGTTCTCACAGTAAAACCCCAAAACTGACTGTACTTGTTGTATATGATGGTACATCTGCACCACTCCCTGCTAGTTCTGTTAGTGCTGTCTGACCTCAGTGTGATGTTTCCATGCTATATGCAGACAGCTTATCTTGACATCATAGCTGCTTGAAGCAGTCTGACACCTCAGTGTTCTGCTTTTTTTTTGGAGTTTTCACACTCAGCAGCATCCTGACCACAGAGTGAACAGAGAGAAGTGACCAAGAACAGCACAGACTCTAATAAATAATATTTCTCCTCTTATCCTGGTCAGTGAACTGCATTAAAGGTCACAGGTTCAATACATTCCTGTTCACTTCACTACACCTTCAGACTGGGTGCACACTGAGTTTAACTGTAGAAAGCATGTTCACATCTTCCACTCTTCCTTTGTTTGTGTTCATCCTCCCTAAAGGGAAGTTAACATGTGGGTGGAGTAACATGAGTATTTTCTTCAAATTTTCTATAAATTATGTTTCTATGAATTTTCTGTGTGGATGACTTTTTGTTGACACGTGATTAAGAACTGTTGATGACAGTAATTAGTCTGATAATGGAGGATTTTGAAGCACATCCATGTTACCTTTCCTCCACATCATATTGGTAGTTTGATCATCTTTTGTCTTGTTAACTGATTGTTAACTGAAGTTATTCAGTTTCATTGTGTTTTCTGATGTTCTCTGTGTTACAGTGATACAGGGTCAGGATGGCTGGGGAGTGACTTACAGCTCTACTGAGGTCTGTGCCTTCAAAGGATCAACAGTGAACATGAGCTGCACCTACAGATACCCATCTACTGTACAGAGAGTTGAGAACAGGTTCTGGTTCAGGACAGTGCAGAATGAGAATTATGTGGATCTGAAAAATGAGCCAGGATATTCAGGTCGTGTGCAGTATGACTGTATTAACAAGGACTGCAGTCTGAGAATCACAGACCTGAGAGAGAGCGACTCAGCTGAGTACAAGTTCAGATTCATTACAGACCAAGAAGGTGGGACATATACTGGTGAACCTGGAGTCACTTTGAGGATCACAGGTAACATTTTCATTCATATTGGAATTATTTCCAAATGTTCAACATCTGAAGAACAATGATATAAATGTGTGTGATTGTTGACAGTTTGTCTAAAATAACATTCTTGTTCTTTTTTCACAGATCCAGATCTCCAGGTGCAGGTGAGCAGATCCTTATATTCTAGCTGGAGAGAGCTGAAGTGTCACAGCAGTTGTTGTCTACCTGATCGTTCTTCCTACATCTGGTACAGAAATGGACAGAAAATTCCATCACAAACATCTTCTACTTATTCAGTCTACTATAATTATGCAGACCTTTTTTCCTGTGCTGTTGAAGGACATGAGGATTTCCCCTCTCCTCCAGTGTGTGAGTTTACTACACTAACATAACACCATCTGATGGAGTCTGATAACTACATGGATTTTAATATGGAGACCTTCATTGTGACTCTTCATCAACTCTGGTTTAAAAATGATCAGAACTTTGTTTTATCTTTCAGGTGTTTATGGTCAAACCTGCAACAGAGTGATTTACACTGACAGAAGCATCTGTGCCTCCAAAGGATCATCAGTGGACATTTCTTGTACTTACAGCAGTTATTACACCATCACGTCCAAATTCTGGTTCAGTCCTGAACGTTCTCATCAGTGGCAGAGTCCTTCACAGCCTGAGGACCTTAGTGACTCCCAGTTTGCAGGTCGAGTTCAGGTCCTTGAAGGATGGAGAGGACGCTCCACTCTGAGAATCACTGACCTGACAGAGAGTGATTCAGCTGAGTACAAGTTCATGTTCATAACAAACCAACCAGGTGGGAGATATACTGGTTCACCTGGAGTCACTTTGAGGGTCACAGGTAAGAATTTCATGCATATTTGAATTATTTCCAAATGTTCAACATCTGAAGAACAATAATATGAATGTGTTGTGTTTGTATGTCAACAGTTTGTCTAAAATAACATTCTTGTTCCTTCTTCGCATCCAGATCTTCAGGTGCAGGTGAGCAGATCCTTATATTATGGCTGGAGAGACCTGAAGTGTCACAGCAGTTGTCGTCTACCTGATCGTTCTTCCTACATCTGGTACAGAAATGGACAGAAAATTCCATCACAAACATCTTCGACTTATTCAGTCGACTTTAATTATGCAGACAGTTATTCCTGTGCTGTTGAAGGACATGAGGATTTCCCCTCTCCTCCAGTGTGTGAGTTTACTACACTAACATAACACCATCTGATGGAGTCTGATAACTACATGGATTTTAATATGGAGACCTTCATTGTGACTCTTCATCAACTCTGGTTTAAAAATGATCAGAACTTTGTTTTATCTTTCAGGTGTTGATGGTCAAACCTGCAACAGAGTGATTTACACTGACAGAAGCATCTGTGCCTCCAAAGGATCATCAGTGGACATTTCTTGCACTTACAGCAGTTTTAACATTATCAGGTCTAAATTCTGGTTCAGTCCTGAACGTTCTCATCAGTGGCAGAGTCCTTCACAGCCTGAGGACCTTAGTGACTCCCAGTTTGCAGGTCGTGTTCAGGTCCTTGAATCAGAGAGAAGACGCTCCACTCTGAGAATCACTGACCTGACAGAGAATGATTCAGCTCAGTATCACTTCAAATTCATAACAAAATGGTTTGAGTGGAGGAGTAGTTTACCTGGTACAACTCTGACTGTCACAGGTACTGATGAACACACACTGATGTAAAACATCAACATAGTACATTTAGAAACAGTGAAGATGTTGAAAATGATGGATCATCATGAGTTTGTGTAATAATTACTGTTGTGTTGGCACTAATGTTCACTGCTAGTTGTAGGAATAGTAAGTGTTGTGTTGTCGTGTGTGTACATCTATCAGTGATTTCTGTTAGAACCAGTGATAATAATATTGTTTCTTGTTCTCATATCCAGCTCTGCAGGTGCAGGTGACCAGAATAACAGTCCACCAGTCTGATACTGAGGCAGAGCTGAAGTGTCACAGCAGCTGCAGTCCAGCTGCTCGTCTTTCCTACGTCTGGTTCAAGAACGGACAGAGAGTCACAGGGGTGGAGACATCTTCTTTTAAAGGCCGGGTTTATCCTGGAGACATCATCTCTTGTGCTTTGAAAGGACATGAGAACTACGGCTCTCCTCCAGTCTGTGAGTTTGATCCACTGCATCAGGAAAAAGACGTACAGACACACTGGCTTCTAAAAGTTGTAGATGCAGCCGGTATAGAAAATTAAACTGCTACAACTAGAAATAATATTCACACTGTCAGGACTCTGCAAACAGGACCTGAACACAACCAGCATGTACAGTATGGATAACGATGTGTAAAGGTTTTGGAAATTAAACATTTCTAACAGCTTGTTAGTGACTGTCGTTGTTTTTTGTAATTAATCTTGTTATTAATGTCAGTTCCCATTATAGTCAACAGCATGAACAACTGCTGTGGTAATGGAGACAATCAAAAAGAAACAAAGACAATTTAATCCAAATCGTAATTTTTTGGGACATCTTAAAATAATACATGTTGACATCTCCTCCAGATGGTCCAAGACTTCCCTCTGTGTCAGTGAGTCCCTCTGCTGAGATAGTGGAGGGCAGTTCAGTGACTCTGACCTGTAGCAGTGATGCTAACCCAGCAGCTAATTACACCTGGTACAAGGAGAACCAAACACTGATTCAAGGACCAGAAGGAATTTATAATTTCTCCTCCATCAGCTCTGAGGACAGAGGGAACTACTCCTGCAAGTCTGAGAATCAGTATGGAGAGATCAACTCTTCATCTCTATTTATAGACGTCCAGTGTGAGTAACATTAGGAAGTCACTTAGACTGACAATGGAATTAAAATAAAATGTTGACTAATATTGATTAGTTGTCTCTCTATACATGTTCTCCTCCAGATGGTCCAAGACTTCCCTCTGTGTCAGTGAGTCCCTCTGCTGAGATAGTGGAGGGCAGTTCAGTGACTCTGACCTGTAGCAGTGATGCTAACCCAGCAGCTAATTACACCTGGTACAAGAAGAACCAAAAACTGATTCAAAGACCAGAAGGCTTCTATCATTTCTCCTCCATCAGCTCTGAGGACAGAGGGAACTACTCCTGCAAGTCAGAGAATCAGTATGGAGAGATCATGTCCTCGTCTGTATCAGTCGATGTCCAGTGTGAGTACAAAATATAAGTAACTCTGATGTCCTGCTGAGTCAGCGTTACAAGACATACGACTTGTAGCCACAGTGAACCTGCTTCACATGTTTACACACATATCTCCAGATATATAATGTGAATTTACTGTTAACTGTGGTCTGTTTGTGTAGGTTGAAGAATGTCAGGTCTAAAAAGGCAAAATACAAGTTTATGTTCACAGAGCACATGACCTTAATCCAAAATGTAAATATGACAAAGTCATCATCTGATGTGAATGACATGAGTCTCTTTAAATCTCCTCCAGATGCTCCAAGACTTCCCTCTGTGTCAGTGAGTCCCTCTGCTGAGATAGTGGAGGGCAGTTCAGTGACTCTGACCTGTAGCAGTGATGCTAACCCAGCAGCTAATTACACCTGGTACAAGGAGAATGGAGACTCACCAAAAGCATCAGGACAGATCTTCACCATCACTGACTTCAGAGCTGAACACAGTGGGAATTATTACTGTGAAGTCCAGAACAGAAGAGGAAGAAACAAAACCAGCGTACATCTGACTGTGGCAGGTGAGTTATCATCATTCACCTGCACACACACCTGTTTACTGCACCAGACCAGATTAACATGTTAATATGTAACAACTTATAACTGATGCAGAGAAAATAACATTTCCTGTCTGTGTTCAGAGGCAGTTTTTCTGTAGCTGTGTTCAGGGAGGAACCTCCATCATGTCAGAGGTGGAGGACTCTGACTGACTGATTAACAGACAGCATCACCTGGAAAAGTGATTTATTGATTCTCATCACATATCTGTGTGTATTTCTAGTGAATTCAACAAAGATAAAGAACATCATCAGGTTGACTCTGGTGGTCTTGATGCTGATTCCTCTTCTTCTCCTGAGTCTGTGTACCAGGTGAAACAATCAGAATCCATCTGCTCTTTTATTTTCTTCTTCAGACTTCATTTAGTTTTAGTGATGTGAGTTTCTCAATGTGGAATTTTGTATTTGTTGTTGTTGGACTCAATCCAGGAAGAAGAAAACTCTGAGCTCCACCACTGAACCACAAGAACCTGTCGAGATGATGGAGGTGAGACAGAGAGAGAGGCCGTCTTGACAAAACCTCCTCTATATCACAGTTATAATAACGTGGCTGATCTGATGTGATGTCGGTTCATGAACGAGGTCCTTCGAACTTCATTTTGTCGTCTCTCCTCATCAGTTGGACTCTTGTCCTGTTTATGAAAACGTCTCAGACTTCACTGCAGCACAGACAGAAGACACAGAGCAGCAGGAAGACATGCTGTGAAGTCCAGTCAGGTTAGAGACTCCTGCATCCAATAAAACATCCCGACTGTAGATTTACAGTCACAGTCACAAGTAAAACTTTACACGTGTTCTGTGATTCTCTTCAGATGCAGCTGAACCAGAGGCAGGACTCACCTGATGGACACAAAGAAGGACCACATTGAACTATGACAGAGGAGAGCGAGGCTGTGGAGGATGTGGGGGAAGTGGACACATTTACCTTCAGCTCCAAAAGTTTTCATGTTGAGTTTTCAGTAGCAGCAGCAGGTAGGAGTCAGCAGCACAGACAGTCAGCAGCAGCATGTAGCAGGAAGTTTAGAAGAACGTGGAGTCGGCAGCTTCAACTGAATCATGTCCAGGTGTCAGACATGATTTATTGTTCAGATCAGCTTAATGCTTAAACTGTGAGAGCTTATTTTAACCTGTACAGTCAGTTATATTATAGACATTGATGAGTTGTTAAACAAAATGTATTTTTAATTCTACAGAATAATAAATAATATCTGTGATCATCTTCTGGGATTTCACCTGTCCTGGCTGACAAAGCCAATAAAGTGTGTTCAAAGTGAGACAGTGAGCTGCGAGCATCACATTTGACTTCATGTACAGTTTATATTTTCACACATTGAAACCAAACATAAGTCCAGTAGTAAAACACTTTGACAGATGTTACATTTTCCAGTTATTTCTGCTGCTGAGTCAAATCAACAGCCAGCTTCCACAACAAGTGAAGGAGCTGTTGGACAGCTCTGTAGGTGAAACATTAGTGAGCAGAACGTTTAAACTTCAGCTTTAAACTAATTATTCTTCTGTTAATCTTTGACGTCATCATTTGTTCACCAGATATCAAGACATTTAAATTCAACTCTGTCCTTTAGCTTTGGCTTATTTCTCACATTGTCACATTTTGTGTCCATAAGAATGAAATGTGCCACAGTTTAATGGTTCATTATGATTTGGGATGTTGCCGATATGAAGATGCACAGAGAAAGTTTTTACTGAGGAGGACCTGAACTTATATTTGAGCCGTAAATCTCCGTTAGGTTCAGTGAAATTCTTTTGTAGTGATTGAAGGAAGCAGAGTAGATCCAGGTTCACTAAATGTGAAGCCCTTTCAGAATAAAAGTCCAGGTTTATTCAACACCCTGATTATAAAGGGTGTAAAGTTTTTGATCACTACTCTGAACTATGGACTCCTGAACTCAGTCACTGCCTGTGATGCTTCGTAAATCTAATGTCGAGTGTAAACAAGTGAAACTGAAGTTTTAGTGGTAAAATGTGAAAACAAAGTAAATCTGAATGTAATGTAACATTCAGTGATGGAGGATAAAATGTTGTTTCAGGCTCCTGATTCAGTATCTCTGATGGTTCACTGCCCTATAGTGGGGAAGTTTAAGTGTGGCACATTCAGGCTTCATCACTGTGAGTGCTTCCTCCTCTGTCTGCTTTAAAGGGTCAGTTCACCCAAATTACAAAAAGACACTTTCTCTCTTACCTTCAGTGGTGTGTAGCCACGCAGGTAGTTTTGTTCTGTTTCTCTGAACACTGTGAGGTTTGGAGGTTTCTTCAAATGTTAGGCGACTTTTTATTTGATCCCAATCTACATGTTGGACATCTCTGCACAGTTTCTCAATCTGAACCACCTAAATGAGCCAAATTCATTATAACCCATTGTGTGTCCTCATCAGATCCCACCAGTCTTCTTGAAGTATGTGTTTCAATCACAACTTTGGTACGATGTGGGTGTTGACTCGCACTCAGCACTTCATGTATGTTAATAAGCTAAAGCGGAAGTACATCTAGTGGTTCAAGAGTGTGATATCTGACTTCTGCTCACTCACAACTGAGGAACGGCTTCTTTCAAGACGACGTCCGTCTTCACTGTAAGTAGAATTGTTTGTAGATGTGTCTGATACTGTAAACCTCCTGTGTGCATCATTATTTTATCTGCTGACATGTTTTATTGTCTCTGAAACCTCACAGAGAGATCAGAGGAGCAGATATGAGTTTAAGTGCAGCAGTGAGTGGATTTGTCGTCTTCCTTCTCTCTGTGTCAGGTACAGTTACATTTACTGCATTTAAAGAGGGAATCTGGACTTTTGCATGAAGTAGCTGTGTGCTCAGCACTTTTACACGCTGTAAACGGAGAATATTTTGGGTTTTCAGAACTTTTCCCTTCTCATCCTGTTTAATGTGTTGTAAAGTCGAGCCTGGCTGCAGAAGCAGCAGCTCATGTGGAGGACGATTAGTTTGTATCTGCAGCTACTTTCATCACAGTGAAGTTTTTTGGAGGGATGTTGTTCTCACAGTAAAACCCCCAAAACTGACTGTACTTGTTGTATATGATGGTACATCTGCACCACTCCCTGCTAGTTCTGTTAGTGCTGTCTGACCTCAGTGTGATGTTTCCATGCTATATGCAGACAGCTTATCTTGACATCATAGCTGCCTGAAGCAGTTTGACACCTCAGTGTTCTGCTTTTATTTTTGTAGTTTTCACACTTACCTCAGCAGCATCCTGACCACAGAGTGAACAGAGAGAAGTGACCAAGAACAGCACAGACTCTAATAAATAATATTTCTCATGTTATCCTGGTCAGTAAACTGCATTAAAGGTCACAGGTTCAATACATTCCTGTTCACTTCACTGCACCTTCAGACTGGGTGCACACTGAGTTTAACTGTAGAAAGCATGTTCACATCTTCCACTCTTCCTTTGTTTGTGTTCATCCTCCCTAAAGGGAAGTTAACATGTGGGTGGAGTAACATGAGTATTTCCTTCAACTTTTCTATAAATTATGTTTCTATGAATTTTCTGTGTGGACGATTTTTTGTTGACACGTGATTAAGAACTGTTGATGACAGTAATTAGTCTGATAATCGAGGATTTTGAAGCACGTCCATGTTACCTTTCCTCCACATCATATTGGTAGTTTGATCACTTTTGTCTTATTAACTGATTGTTAACTGAAGTTATTCAGTTTCATTGTGTTTTCTGATGTTCTCTGTGTTACAGTGATACAGGGTCAGGATGGCTGGGGAGTGACTTACAGCTCTACTGAGATCTGTGCCTTCAAAGGATCAACAGTGGACATGAGCTGCACCTACAGATACCCATCTACTGTACAGAGAGTTGAGAACAGGTTCTGGTTCAGGACAGTGCAGAATGAGAATTATGTGGATCTGAAAAATGAGCCAGGATATTCAGGTCGTGTGCAGTATGACTGTATTAACAAGGACTGCAGTCTGAGAATCACAGACCTGAGAGAGAGCGACTCAGCTGAGTACAAGTTCAGGTTCATAACAAACCAACCAGGTGGGACATATACTGGTTCACCTGGAGTCACTTTGAGGGTCACAGGTAACATTTTCATTCATGTTGGAATTATTTCCAAATGTTCAACATCTGAAGAACAATAATATAAATGTGTGTGTTTGTTGACAGTTTGTCTAAAATAACATTCTTGTTCTTTTTTCACATCCAGATCTCCAGGTGCAGGTGAGCAGATCCTTATATTCTAGCTGGAGAGACCTGAAGTGTCACAGCAGTTGTCGTCTACCTGATCGTTCTTCCTACATCTGGTACAGAAATGGACAGAAAATTCCATCACAAACATCTTCTACTTATTCAGTCTACTATACTTATGCAGCCAGTTATTCCTGTGCTGTTGAAGGACATGAGGATTTCCCCTCTCCTCCAGTGTGTGAGTTTACTACACTAACATAACACCATCTGATGGAGTCTGATAACTACATGGATTTTAATATGGAGACTTTCATTGTGACTCTTCATCAACTCTGGTTTAAAAATGATCCGAACTTTGTTTTATCTTTCAGGTGTTTATGGTCAAACCTGCAACAGAGTGATTTACACTGACAGACGCATCTGTGCCTCCAAAGGATCATCAGTGGACATTTCTTGTACTTACAGCAGTTTTAACATTATCAGATCTAAATTCTGGTTCAGTCCTGAACGTTCTCATCAGTGGCAGAGTCCTTCACAGCCTGAGGACCTTAGTGACTCCCAGTTTTCAGGTCGTGTTCAGGTCCTTGAATCAGAGAGAGGACGCTCCACTCTGAGAATCACTGACCTGACAGAGAGTGATTCAGCTGAGTACAAGTTCAGATTCATTACAGACCAAGAAGGTGGGACATATACTGGTTCACCTGGAGTCACTTTGAGGGTCACAGGTAACATTTTGATTCATATTGGAATTATTTCCAAATGTTCAACATCTGAAGAACAATAATATAAATGTGTGTGTTTGTTGACAGTTTGTCTAAAATAATGTTCTTGTTCCTTTTCAGATCCAGATCTCCAGGCGCAGGTGAGCAGATCCTCAGATTCTAGCTGGAGAGACCTGAAGTGTCACAGCAGTTGTCGTCTACCTGATCGTTCTTCCTACATCTGGTACAAAAGTGGAGAGAAAATTCCATCACAAACATCTTCTACTTATTCAGTCTATGGTGCTTCTGTAGACAGTTATTCCTGTGCTGTTGAAGGACATGAGGATTTCCCCTCTCCTCCAGTGTGTGAGTTTACTACACTAACATAACACCATCTGATGGAGTCTGATAACTACATGGATTTTAATATGGAGACCTTCATTGTGACTCTTCATCAACTCTGGTTTAAAAATGATCCGAACTTTGTTTTATCTTTCAGGTGCTGTTGGTCAAACCTGCAACAGAGTGATTTACACTGACAGAAGCATCTGTGCCTCCAAAGGATCATCAGTGGACATTTCTTGCACTTACAGCAGTTTTAACATTATCAGATCTAAATTCTGGTTCAGTCCTGAACGTTCTCATCAGTGGCAGAGTCCTTCACAGCCTGAGGACCTTAGTGACTCCCAGTTTTCAGGTCGTGTTCAGGTCCTTGAATCAGAGAGAGGACGCTCCACTCTGAGAATCACTGACCTGACAGAGAGTGATTCAGCTCAGTATCACTTCAAGTTTACAACACAATGGTTTGAGTGGAGGAGTAGTTTACCTGGTACAACTCTGACTGTCACAGGTACTGATGAACACACACTGATGTAAAACATCAACATAGTACATTTAGAAACAGTGAAGATGTTGAAAATGATGGATCATCATGAGTTTGTGTAATAATTACTGTTGTGTTGGCACTAATGTTCACTGCTAGTTGTAGGAATAGTAAGTGTTGTGTTGTCGTGTGTGTACATCTATCAGTGATTTCTGTTAGAACCAGTGATAATAATATTGTTTCTTGTTCTCATATCCAGCTCTGCAGGTGCAGGTGACCAGAATAACAGTCCACCAGTCTGATACTGAGGCAGAGCTGAAGTGTCACAGCAGCTGCAGTCCAGCTGCTCGTCTTTCCTACGTCTGGTTCAAGAACGGACAGAAAGTCACAGGGGTGGAGACATCTTCTTTTAAAGGCCGGGTTTATCCTGGAGACATCATCTCTTGTGCTTTGAAAGGACATGAGAACTACGGCTCTCCTCCAGTCTGTGAGTTTGATCCACTGTATCAGGAAAAAGACGTGCAGACACACTGGCTTCTAAAAGTTGTAGATGCAGCCGGTATAGAAAATTAAAGTGCTACAACTAGAAATAATATTCACACTGTCAGGACTCTGCAAACAGGACCTGAACACAACCAGCATGTACAGTATGGATAACGATGTGTAAAGGTTTTGGAAATTAAACATTTCTAACAGCTTTTTAGTGACTGTTGTTTTCTTTTTTTAAATTAATCTTGTTATTAATGTCAGTTCCCATTATAGTCAACAGCATGAACAGCTGCTGTGGTAATGGAGACAATGAAAAAGAAACAAAGACAATTTAATCCAAATCGTAATTTTTTGGGACATCTTAAAATAATACATGTTGACATCTCCTCCAGATGGTCCAAGACTTCCCTCTGTGTCAGTGAGTCCCTCTGCTGAGATAGTGGAGGGCAGTTCAGTGACTCTGACCTGTAGCAGTGATGCTAACCCAGCAGCTAATTACACCTGGTACAAGAAGAACCAAACACTGATTCAAGGAACAGAAGGCTTCTATCATTTCTCCTCCATCAGCTCTGAGGACAGAGGGAACTACTCCTGCAAGTCAGAGAATCAGTATGGAGAGATCATGTCCTCGTCTGTATCAGTCGATGTCCAGTGTGAGTACAAAATATAAGTAACTCTGATGTCCTGCTGACTCAGCGTTACAAGACATACGACTTGTAGCCACAGTGAACCTGCTTCACATGTTTACACACATATCTCCAGATATATAATGTGAATTTACTGTTAACTGTGGTCTGTTTGTGTAGGTTGAAGAATGTCAGGTCTAAAAAGGCAAAATACAAGTTTATGTTCACAGAGCACATGACCTTAATCCAAAATGTAAATGTGACAAAGTCATCATCTGATGTGAATGACATGAGTCTCTTTAAATCTCCTCCAGATGGTCCAAGACTTCCCTCTGTGTCAGTGAGTCCCTCTGCTGAGATAGTGGAGGGCAGTTCAGTGACTCTGACCTGTAGCAGTGATGCTAACCCAGGAGCTAATTACACCTGGTACAAGGAGAATGAAGACTCACTAAAAGCATCAGGACAGATCTTCACCATCACTGACATGAGAGCTGAACACAGTGGGAATTATTCCTGTGAAGCCCAGAACAGAAGAGGAAGAAACAAAACCAGCGTACATCTGACTGTTCTGGCAGGTGAGTTATCCTCATTCACCTGCACACACACCTGTTTACTGCACCAGACCAGATTAACATGTTAATATGTAACAACTCATAACTGATGCAGAGAAAATAACATTTCCTGTCTGTGTTCAGAGACAGTTTTTCTGTAGCTGTGTTCAGGGAGGAACCTCCATCATGTCAGAGGTGGAGGACTCTGACTGACTGATTAACAGACAGCATCACCTGGAAAAGGGATTTATTGATTCTCATCACATATCTGTGTGTATTTCTAGTGAATTCAACAAAGATAAAGAACATCATCAGGTTGACTCTGGTGGTCTTGATGCTGATTCCTCTTCTTCTCCTGAGTCTGTGGACCAGGTGAAACAATCAGAATCCATCTGCTCTTTTATTTTCTTCTTCAGACTTCATTTAGTTTTAGTGATATGAGTTTCTCAATGTGTAAGATTGATTTGATTGATTTGTTGTTGTTGGACTCAATCCAGGAAGAAGAAAACTCTGAGCTCCACCACTGAACCACAACAACCTGTCGAGATGATGGAGGTGAGACAGAGAGAGAGGCCGTCTTGACAAAACCTCCTCCATATCACAGTTATAATAACGTGGCTGATCTGATTTGATGTCGGTTCATGAACGAGGTCCTTCGAGCTTCATTTTGTCGTCTCTCCTCATCAGTTGGACTCTTGTCCTGAGTATGAGGACGTCTCAGACTTCACTGCAGCACAGACAGAAGACACAGAGCAGCAGGAAGACATGCTGTGAAGTCCAGTCAGGTTAGAGACTCCTGCATCCAATAAAACATCCCGACTGTAGATTTACAGTCACAGTCACAAGTAAAACTTTACACGTGTGTTCTGTGATTCTCTTCAGATGCAGCTGAACCAGAGGCAGGACTCACCTGATGGACACAAAGAAGGACCACATTGAACTATGACAGAGGAGAGCGAGGCTGTGGAGGATGTTGGGGAAGTGGACACATTTACCTTCAGCTCCAAAAGTTTTCATGTTGAGTTTTCAGTAGCAGCAGCAGGTAGGAGTCAGCAGCACAGACAGTCAGCAGCAGCATGTAGCAGGAAGTTTAGAAGAACGTGGAGTCGGCAGCTTCAACTGAATCATGTCCAGGTGTCAGACATGATTTATTGTTCAGATCAGCTTAATGCTTAAACTGCGAGAGCTTATTTTAACCTGTACAGTCAGTTATATTATAGACATTGATGAGTTGTTAAACAAAATGTATTTTTAATTCTACAGAATAATAAATAATATCTGTGATCATCTTCTGGGTTTTCACCTGTCCTGGCTGACAAAGCCAATAAAGTGTGTTCAAAGTGAGACAGTGAGCTGAGAGCATCACATTTGACTTCATGTACAGTTTATATTTTCACACATTGAAACCAAACATAAGTCCAGTAGTAAAACACTTTGACAGATGTTACATTTTCCAGTTATTGCTGCTGCTGAGTCAAATCAACAGCCAGCTTCCACAACAAGTGAAGGAGCTGTTGGACAGCTCTGTAGGTGAAACATTAGTGAGCAGAACGTTTAAACCTCAGCTTTAAACTAATTATTCTTCTGTTAATCTTTGACATCATCATTTGTTCACCAGATATCAAGACATTTTAATTCAACTCTGTCCTTTAGCTTTGGCTTATTTCTCACATTGTCACATTTTGTGTCCATAAGAATGAAATGTGCCACAGTTTAATGGTTCATTATGATTTGGGATGTTGCTGATATGAAGATGCACAGAGAAAGTTTTTACTGAGGAGGACCTGAACTTATATTTGAGCCGTAAATCTCCGTTAGGTTCAATTAAATTCTTTTGGGGTGATTGAAGGAAGCAGAGTAGATCCAGGTTCACTAAATGTGAAGCCCTTTCAGAATAAAAGTCCAGGTTTATTCAACACCCTGATTATAAAGGGTGTAAAGTTTTTGATCACTTCTCTGAACTATGGACTCCTGAACTCAGTCACTGCCTGTGATGCTTCATAAATCTAATGTCCAGTGTAAACAAGTCAAACTGAAGTTTTAGTGGTAAAATGTGAAAACAAAGTAAATCTGAATGTAATGTAACATTCAGTGATGGAGGATAAAATGTTGTTTCAGGCTCCTGATTCAGTATCTCTGATGGTTCACTGCCCTCTAGTGGGGAAGTTTAAGTGTGGCACATTCAGGCTTCATCACTGTGAGTGCTTCCTCCTCTGTCTGCTTTAAAGGGTCAGTTCACCCAAATTACAAAAAGACACTTTCTCTCTTACCTTCAGTGGTGTGTAGCCACGCAGGTAGTTTTGTTCTGTTTCTCTGAACACTGTGAGGTTTGGAGGTTTCTTCAAATGTTAGGTGACACTTTATTTGATCCCAATCTACATGTTGGACATCTCTGCACAGTTTCTCAATCTGAACCACCTAAATGAGCCAAATTCATTATAACCCATTGTGTGTCCTCATCAGATCCCACCAGTCTTCTTGAAGTATGTGTTTCAATCACGACTTTGGTACGATGTGGGTGTTGACTCGCACTCAGCACGCCATGTATGTTAATAAGCTAAAGCGGAAGTACATCTAGTGGTTCAAGAGTGTGATATCTGACTTCTGCTCACTCACAACTGAGGAACGGCTTCTTTCAAGACGACGTCCGTCTTCACTGTAAGTAGAATTGTTTGTAGATGTGTCTGATACTGTAAACCTCCTGTGTGCATCATTATTTTATCTGCTGACATGTTTTATTGTCTCTGAAACCTCACAGAGAGATCAGAGGAGCAGATATGAGTTTAAGTGCAGCAGTGAGTGGATTTGTCGTCTTCCTTCTCTCTGTGTCAGGTACAGTTACATTCACTGCATTTAAAGAGGGAATCTGGACTTTTGCATGAAGTAGCTGTGTGCTCGGCACTTTTACACGCTGTAAACTGAGAATATTTTGGGTTTTCAGAACTTTTCCCTTCTCATCCTGTTTAATGTGTTGTAAAGTCGAGCCTGGCTGCAGAAGCAGCAGCTCATGTGGAGGACGATTAGTTTGTATCTGCAGCTACTTTCATCACAGTGAAGTTTTTTGGAGGGATTTTGTTCTCACAGTAAAACCCCAAAACTGACTGTACTTGTTGTATATGATGGTACATCTGCACCACTCCCTGCTAGTTCTGTTAGTGCTGTCTGACCTCAGTGTGATGTTTCCATGCTATATGCAGACAGCTTATCTTTATATCATAGCTGCTTGAAGCAGTCTGACACCTCAGTGTTCTGCTTTTATTTTTGTAGTTTTCACACTCAGCAGCATCCTGACCACAGAGTGAACAGAGAGAAGTGACCAAGAACAGCACAGACTCTAATAAATAATATTTCTCCTCTTATCCTGGTCAGTGAACTGCATTAAAGGTCACAGGTTCAATACATTCCTGTTCACTTCACTACACCTTCAGACTGGGTGCACACTGAGTTTAACTGTAGAAAGCATGTTCACATCTTCCACTCTTCCTTTGTTTGTGTTCATCCTCCCTAAAGGGAAGTTAACATGTGGGTGGAGTAACATGAGTATTTTCTTCAAATTTTCTATAAATTATGTTTCTATGAATTTTCTGTGTGGACGATTTTTTGTTGACACATGATTAAGAACTGTTGATGACAGTAATTAGTCTGATAATGGAGGATTTTGAAGCACATCCATGTTACCTTTCCTCCACATCATATTGGTAGTTTGATCACTTTTGTCTTGTTAACTGATTGTTAACCGAAGTTATTCAGTTTCATTGTGTTTTCTGATGTTCTCTGTGTTACAGTGATACAGGGTCAGGATGGCTGGGGAGTGACTTACAGCTCTACTGAGATCTGTGCCTTCAAAGGATCAACAGTGGACATGAGCTGCACCTACAGATACCCATCTACTGTACAGAGAGTTGAGAACAGGTTCTGGTTCAGGACAGTGCAGAATGAGAATTATGTGGATCTGAAAAATGAGCCAGGATATTCAGGTCGTGTGCAGTATGACTGTATTAACAAGGACTGCAGTCTGAGAATCACAGACCTGAGAGAGAGCGACTCAGCTGAGTACAAGTTGAGATTCATTACAGACCAAGAAGGTGGGACATATACTGGTGAACCTGGAGTCACTTTGAGGGTCACAGGTAACATTTTCATTCATATTGGAATTATTTCCAAATGTTCAACATCTGAAGAACAATGATATAAATGTGTGTGATTGTTGACAGTTTGTCTAAAATAACGTTCTTGTTCCTTCTTCACATCCAGATCTCCAGGTGAAGGTGAGCAGATCCTCAGATTATGGCTGGAGAGAGCTGAAGTGTCACAGCAGTTGTCGTCTACCTGATCGTTCTTCCTACATCTGGTACAGAAATGGACGGAAAATTCCATCACAAACATCTTCTACTTATTCAGTCTACTATACTTATGCAGCCAGTTTTTCCTGTGCTGTTGAAGGACATGAGGATTTCCCCTCTCCTCCAGTGTGTGAGTTTACTACACTAACATAACACCATCTGATGGAGTCTGATAACTACATGGATTTTAACATGGAGACCTTCATTGTGACTCTTCATCAACTCTGGTTTAAAAATGATCAGAACTTTGTTTTATCTTTCAGGTGCTGATGGTCAAACCTGCAACAGAGTGATTTACACTGACAGAAGCATCTGTGCCTCCAAAGGCTCATCAGTGGACATTTCTTGCACTTACAGCAGTTTTAACATTATCAGTTCTAAATTCTGGTTCAGTCCTGATCGTTCTCATCAGTGGCAGAGTCCTTCACAGCCTGAGGACCTTAGTGAAGATTCCCAGTTTGCAGGTCGTGTTCAGGTCCTTGAATCAGAGACAGGACGCTCCACTCTGAGAATCACTGACCTGACAGAGAGTGATTCAGCTCAGTATCACTTCAAGTTTACAACACAACGGTCTGAGTGGAGGAGTAGTTTACCTGGTACAACTCTGACTGTCACAGGTACTGATGAACACACACTGATGTAAAACATCAACATAGTACATTTAGAAACAGTGAAGATGTTGAAAATGATGGATCATCATGAGTTTGTGTAATAATTACTGTTGTGTTGGCACTAATGTTCACTGCTAGTTGTAGGCATAGTAAGTGTTGTGTTGTTGTGTGTGTACATCTATCAGTGATTTCTGTTAGAACCAGTGATAATAATATTGTTTCTTGTTCTCATATCCAGCTCTGCAGGTGCAGGTGACCAGAATAACAGTCCACCAGTCTGATACTGAGGCAGAGCTGAAGTGTCACAGCAGCTGCAGTCCAGCTGCTCGTCTTTCCTACGTCTGGTTCAAGAACAGACAGAAAGTCACAGGGGTGGAGACATCTTCTTTTAAAGGCCGGGTTTATCCTGGAGACATCATCTCTTGTGCTTTGAAAGGACATGAGAGCTACGGCTCTCCTCCAGTCTGTGAGTTTGATCCACTGCATCAGGAAAAAGACGTGCAGACACACTGACTTCTAAAAGTTGTAGATGCAGCTGGTATAGAAAATTAAACTGCTACAACTAGAAATAATATTCACACTGTCAGACTCTGCAAACAGGACCTGAACACAACCAGCATGTACAGTATGGATAACGATGTGTAAAGGTTTTGGAAATTAAACATTTCTAACAGCTTGTTAGTGACTGTCGTATTCTTTTTTTTAATTAATCTTGTTATTAATTTCAGTTCCCATTATAGTCAACAGCATGAACAGCTGCTGTGGTAATGGAGACAATCAAAAAGAAACAAAGACAGTTTAGTCCAAATTGTAATTTTTTGCGACATCTTAAAATAATACATGTTGACATCTCCTCCAGATGGTCCAAGACTTCCCTCTGTGTCAGTGAGTCCCTCTGCTGAGATAGTGGAGGGCAGTTCAGTGACTCTGACCTGTAGCAGTGATGCTAACCGAGCAGCTAATTACACCTGGTACAAGAAGAATGGAGATCCAGACCTTCAACCTCTCAGTAAAGATCCACAGCTTGTCTTCAGCTCCATCCAGTCCTCTGACTCTGGAGAGTATTACTGTACAGCTGAGAACCAGCTGGGGAGGACGTCTGAATACATCTATATTAATGTGACATGTGAGTAAATTGCAGCTGATTTAAATCAACTAATGACTTTTTAAAACTTTATTACCCAGTCAGATGTTTTGCTGATGGTGCACTTTCTCCAGCTCTGCCTGTTTCACCTTCACAGTCTGCTGCTGTTGTTCACTGAGCAGCTACAGTAGATGATGAAATGATGTTTGATGTAAAACTGTTTCCAGATCTGCACAGATGTTCATTGATCCAGAAAACCACCTCTAAAGTTTCAGATGCTGCCGCACATAAATACACATCCAACATGTAATGTGTCCAGAGTCCTGTTACCAACTCTGTCTCTGAGGAATGATGTTTAGTACTTATATACTAGTTTGTATTGTCACAAATATTTTGATGGAAACAAAATTGCTGTCTTGATTTTTTTACATGGCCACATTTTCAGAATTGTTGGAAGAGAAAACGTTTCGTTCTCCACACAGTTAAATTACAGAACCAGCATCATCAGTTGTTGCCATAAATTCACTGGAGATCAGAACTGATATCATTTTCTCCTCCAGTTCCCCAGTATTTAGAACACATTTGAAACATATCTGCGTGATGTGATGTTACCACAATTTACTCTTGAAAATGCAACAGGAACAAGTTGCTCTAACACACACAATCACACAACCACACACACTTTTCAAAGGATGAACAAATGATGGAAGGATTTTTGCCTCGTGTCACAAATGAAATCTGACAATTTTGCACCCGACCTGAGAACACAGACACTAGTTTTATTTAATAGATGTTGCAAAGGATTGAATCAACCTGCACCACCTACACTGTGACTAATATTTCCTGTATTGTATTTCATCTGTTATTTATCTGAAACTGATCTGCAATCTTAAAATTAAAATGTAAAATGTGTCCATGTTTTCTCCTCCAGATGGTCCAAGACTTCCCTCTGTGTCAGTGAGTCCCTCTGCTGAGATAGTGGAGGGCAGTTCAGTGACTCTGACCTGTAGCAGTGATGCTAACCCAGCAGCTAATTACACCTGGTACAAGGAGAATGAAGACTCACCAAAAGCATCAGGACAGATCTTCACCATCACTGACTTCAGAGCTGAACACAGTGGGAATTATTTCTGTGAAGTCCAGAACAGAAGAGGAAGAAACAAAACCAGCGTACATCTGACTGTTCTGGCAGGTGAGTTATTGATGGCAGTACAGATTTTATACGTACTTGATCGTATGGAAAATTACAGACATTTTTTTCAGTAAGAGCAGAAAACATTTGACCTCACCTGGGGAGACTGTAGGAGAAGAAGCACTCTGTGAGGCTTCTTAACCTGACAGTCACATCCTCTGGATAGGAGGCAGGAAACAGGAGAGTGTTCCAGTTATCTGGGAGTCATCCTCAAGAAGACAGATCAGATCAGATTTTATCTTTCAGCTGAAACAGTGTTCAGAGTTTTTGTACTTTGTTACATAATGAAGGGCTCATAGGAATATAATAATCTTGTTTACCTGTGTCTACCTTTAAAATATTAAAGAACATGTTCCCTGATGTTTCTGTTGGTGTCCTGCTGCAGTTTTGAGTACAGTTATTGTTTCTTGAGAGTTTTAACTCTCTGTGCACTCAGAGTGAGAGTTTGTCTTTATTGTTGGGCTCCTGCCAAACACATCCAGTGTGACTGTTGGCTTTTGTCTTGTGATCATAATACCTGTGGAAATAATGTCAGTGTTGAGCTCAGGTGTGAAAACTGTCCATTTATTGGTTTGTTAGGATGGTGTATTGTTGTACGCAGATGATACTGTCCTACTGGCTTCTTTAGACCTCGACTGAGAAAAGCTCCTGTGCACTTATAGAAATGAAACATGACACGGTTGTTTTAACTTTAATAAGATTGTACATTTGGACTCAAATACAACCTTGGTTAAAAATATTTAACCACATGAGTTTATTGCCATTATGTCAGGGATGTAATCCAGTGTAATTCAGAAACTGTGCACTACATTTTCTGCCCAGCAGAGGGCACTGAGGAGTTTATGTTTCAACCTAATCTCTCTGTCATGTACTATACTACATGTGTCCACAGCCTGACAGATAGTCCACCTATACTGAGCAGGACATTAACTGATTTAATACATACAGATGCACTGTCATCCAAGACATCTTTGTTTTTCCCCTCTTGTTTTACCATATATCAATGTCTGGGACCAACAGAACAAAACATGCTGTAACACTCTGATTAACTGTCTGTTTTCTTTTGATCACCATTTTATAGGATCATGGAAATCAGTGGCTGCTGGAACAATCACTGTCGTTCTCCTGGCTATCATATCTCTCTCTGTCTTCCTGTGGATCAGGTGAGCAGCTCTGTTCTACTGAGTCACTGAATGTTCATTCACTGCAATTTAGAATTAAAACATTGAGTCGTTTATGTTTTAATTAACTTTTCTAACCAGGAAAAAGAGGTCTTCCAGGGAATCTACTGAGGCTGAAGAGAGACCAGACAACAGGGAACAGGTGAGGACAGTTATGTATTTAACTCTAGAAGACATAAAACCCAGTCTGACTCCTGTTTATTCACACTGCTGAGTCACTCAGTGTCTTTAAGGGTTTCTAGAGAACTCATCTGACAGAGGAGGACTTCATGTTGCACTTCTGACAGCAGAGATATTAGTTCCATTATTATCACAGCTGCTTCAGCTGTTTTCATCCTGGTTTCAATCCACTGCAAGAATGCACTGTTCAAATGAAAGACTCGTATAAAATATGTAGCTGAAAGTAATTCTGTTTGCGTCTACCTGACCAGGGAGAGTCGGAGGAGCAGGACGACTTTCATTACACCACCGTCCACTTCTCCAACAACCAGGCAGATAATCTGTACTCCAACATCAGACCAGCTCAGCCTCGGAGACATGTGGAGCAACAGGAAGTCGAGTACGCTGCTGTCAGATTTAACAGTGCCAGTACCGGCCCGAGGTGAGCAGCTCTTCATACAGGAACACTCTGCAATATTAAAATGACTTCACTTTAAAAACACATCTGATCTGTCTTTATTATTATCACTGCTGGGATGAGAATTCTTTTAACTCATGCAATATCTTTTCTTCTTCTTAGAGCCAGAGGTCAGGGAGCTGCAGAGGATTCAGCTGTGTTGTACAGCACCGTCAACAAAACCCGCTGACCTGCATTTATAGTCTGATATTTCTGTTCCTTCATAACATTTGTATCATAGCAGGAATATACAATAGAGACAATGATATATCTTAGAGAAGCTCAGATTTATGAACTTAACATACACCAGTGTTCAGCTTAGTGGAAGAATGTGTGAAATATTTTGTGATTTTATTATCCAGTTAATTGTAAATATAACTCTTAACGTGCTTTTTATAGAAACCTGATAAATGAAAGTTCAATATTCGGTGAACTTTTATCTTTGAATTAGTCTCTGACAACTGTTCTTCCTCCCAAATCTCCCCGCAGCTACTTTGTGAGTTACTCTCAGACCAAACTGTAGGAGTCTAAGACCCAATCTCAATTAGAAGAGTCACGATGTAACGACATTGACAATCAGAATATTTAGAAATGAAATACTAATAGTGTTAATATTACAAACATGATAGCAGCTTGTAAATAATATATCGCCTCTTTCCGTTTCTTTCCCTTCCCATTTTGTCGTGGTAGGTGATGAGTTGAGTCTAATTGTTGTTTTTGTACACATCAGTACAGTCATGGTCAGAGGCTCTCTCTCCACCTCCCTACACTCGTATTTTGTGTGTAATTCCTTTGCCAAAAACAGACAAAACACACAGTAAACAAAGTTAGAGATGAATTTGACATATTATTGTGACAGCTCTAATCCCAATACACCCTTCAAACTGAGAGTTATCAGAACTCTCTGCTGTTTCAATGTATTATAGTCATTTTCTTTATAACCAGCTTTGAACAATCACAACTAGATCACTGATGTCTCAGTACCTGGCTAATGTTACATCATGTTATTTTTTTGTATATATATTACTTTTAAAATTCAAAGTTGTTTATCTATTTTTCTCCAGCTCAGTCGCCAAAATAAAATGTTGTCATGTTACGTTTCTGCAAATCCTGAAATTTGTGTCGTACGTACTATATCGACATCTCTACAATTCATGTCATATAATGTTCATATTACCTGTTTATAAGCTGACTGTCATATCAGGAAGTGGATGGTGATGTGTTGATGTTTCAGCATTTGTAAGCATGAAACCACTTCATTTGCTAACATCCGGACATTTCCAAACATGATCTTTTCGGAACCCCAACAAGTGTTTTTCTTGCCTAAACCTTATCAGACCATGAGCAGTGTTGCTGCAACATACAATTGAAAATCATACCTAAAGATACATACAGTACAGATTTTATTTGTACATATTTGTGCGACTGGGTTGTTTTTCCTGACCTCTCAGTCTGACTCTTGTGCTTTTGTAACATGTTTATTTTACCCTGGAGATCAATAAAGTATCATACTTACTTACTGAATTGATTGATGAACGGTGCCAGATTAATTGATATTTCAGACCACACCTGCAAGGTGACCTTTATACAAAACATTAAACATTTCTTAACATAATATCTTAGAGTGGACAGATGATTGATCTAGCCCATCATTGTGACTTTGCCTCATAACTTAAGTTTTTTTTATCTGATAATTGATACTTTTTTTCTCACAATTTCTACATTTTCAAATCTTATTTTCATGACTTGTCATGGGAATATAAGTATTTTTGTATAATAAAGGCTCGTTTTCATGATTTTATTTTCTTTAATTGACGATGCTGGGCTTCCCCAGGCTCCCTGAACTACTCAGTTCACGTTCCGAGCCATGACGTCAGACGTAAGAGCGAAATTAACGGCAATACCGTTTAAGTAGGTCAAAGGTCAGAGGTCAAAGAACGGTCGCGCGCCTCTAAAATGACGTATGCATAATAACAGAAATGTAGACGTTGATTAACTGTCAGTTGGTGACGTACAGTTGCTGTTTTAGTTGGTGAAAGTTAAGCTAACTACGAGTTAAAATGACTCGAAACAGTTTTAACACGAATGAAGATTAAAATACGGCTTCTGTGTTTACCTGTGGTAAGTTGTGATGATGTTAGCAAGATATTAACTGACACACCTCGAAAATGTATATATTCTAAATGCTAATGCTAGCTTACTGTTTTAGCAGAAAATCCAGCTGTATGCTAGCTGCCCAGTGTCAAGTGGTGGAAAGTAGCTAACGTTATTTTAACATTAATTAACTTATTAAATACTGTATTGTGTCATATTCTGCTTTAAGATCGCTTGAATATGTCTGCCAATGCTGCTTCTACTTGACTACAACTCAGACAAACATATTTTTAGCTGTAGTTGATTACTTTGAGAGCTGATTCCTTTAGTATTGGTTTTTGTTGATACCAACTTGATAAGATTAAACATGTATCAGTAATGCATCAATACTAAAATAATTTATTCGGTTTAATATAAACTTTTTTAAGGGTTTCATTCTGCATTATGACGACTTCACGGTAATTAAAGAGCATGTTGTTATGTCTGGTGGTTTTGGAATACACACTTCTGTACATCCGGTCTGAGGGTAGAAGCATGAACAGTCCGTGGTGGGGGTGGTTGGGGTCACTCCTGTGGACTCTGCGGTGGTAAATGCTCTGCAGAGAGGGCAGTAGAGTTCTGGTGATCTTCTCCGCAGTCTTTACCACTGTCTGAAGGTGTCTGCTCTCCATAGCAGAAGTGCTGCCGTACTAGATGGTGATACAGCCGGTTAAAATGCTTTCAACAATGGAGCTATAGTCATTGCTGAGGAGCTCAGGCTACATGCCAATCTTCCTCAGGCTTCTCCGAAAATATGGCCGCTGTTGGGCCCACTTTACCAGCTGTGTGGTGTTGAATGACCAAGTGAGGTCATCACTGATGTGGACACCCAGGTACTTGAAGCTGCTCACCCTCACTACTTATAGCTCCCATGTACAGTGGGCGATGCGGTCTCCCTCCTGTAGGCCACTTCGTCCCCACCACTGATGCATCCTATCACTGAGGTGTCGTCTGCAAACTTTAGGATGGTGTTGTCTTTGTGGGAGGTGACACAGTAATAGTTGAACAGGGCGTAGAGAATGGGGCTGAGGACGCATCCCTGTGGAGTGCCATTGTTTGTGATGATGCTGGCTGAAGTCCTAATTCCAATCCTGACAGTCTGGGGCCTGCCAGTCAGAAAGTCTAGGAGCCAGTCACAGATTGTTGTACTCAGCATAGTCCTGTATGCTGACAGAAGAGTCCTCCAGAGTGGCTGCAGCTTTAAACACATCCCAGTCTGTCCAAACAAAACAGTCCCGCAGGATGCTTTCAGTGTCCGGGGTCCGGAGTTTGACTTGTTTAGTCACAGGGTTTATCTGTTTCAGTCTTTGTCTGTATGCCGGATACAGGACCAAAGAGATGTGGTCTGAGTGCCCGAAGTGCAGGCGGGGTGCAGCCTTGTAGGCTCCGAGTATACTGCTGTAAACATGATCCAGTGTATTTTAATCATGGGAGGGAATATCCACAGGTTGATAATATTCAGAGAATACAGTCTTTAAGTTGCAGTGGCTAAAGTCACCAGCGGCGAGGAAGACAGCATCAGGATGAACTGTCTCTTGCGCACTGATGATGTCATGAAGTTTGCTGAGCGCTGCTGTGGAGTTGGCTCTCGGGGGATGTAAAGAGCGGCCAAAAACACAGCAGTAAATTCCCTCAGTAGATGGAAGGAACAGCATTTCAGCAGTAGAAACTCGACATCTGGTCTGTATATCTCCACACGACGAGTTGTTGATAAACACAAACACACGTCCCCCTCTGGCCTTACCAGAGGCTGCAGTCCAAAGTCAGTGACTTTGTCTGAGAGCCAGGTCTCTGTGAAGTTTTTGACCATTACTCTGAACTATGGACTCCTGAACTCAGTCATTACCTGTGCTGCTTCATAAATTAGATGTCCAGTGTAGACAAGTCAAACTGAAGTTTTAGTGGTAAAATGTGAAAACAAAGTAAATCTGAATGTAACGTAACATTCAGTGATGGAGGATAAAATGTTGTTTCAGGCTCCTGATTCAGTATCTCTGATGGTTCACTGCCCTCTAGTGGGGAAGTTTAAGTGTGGCACATTCAGGCTTCATCACTGTGAGTGCTTCCTCCTCTGTCTGCTTTAAAGGGTCAGTTCACCCAAATTACAAAAAGACACTTTCTCTCTTACCTTCAGCGGTGTGTAGCCACACAGGTAGTTTTGTTCTGTCTCTCTGAACACTGTGAGGTTTGGAGGTTTTTTCAAATGTTAGGTGACCCAGTCTACATGTTGGACATCTCTGAGCAGTTTCTCAATCTGAACCACCTAAATGACACAAATCCATTAAAAACAACTGTGTGTCCTCATCAGATCCCACCAGTCTTCTTGAACTATGTGTGTCAATCACGACTTTAGTACGATGTGGGTGTTGACTGGCATTTGGCACGTCATGTATGTTAATAAGCTAAAGCGGAAGTACATCTAGTGGTTTAAGAGTGTGATATCTGACTTCTGCTCACTCACAACTGAGGAACGGCTTCTTTCAAGACGACGTCCGTCTTCACTGTAAGTAGAATTGTTTGTAGATGTGTCTGATACTGTAAACCTCCTGTGTGCATCATTATTTTATCTGCTGACATGTTTTATTGTCTCTGAAACCTCACAGAGAGATCAGAGGAGCAGATATGAGTTTAAGTGCAGCAGTGAGTGGATTTGTCGTCTTCCTTCTCTCTGTGTCAGGTACAGTTACATTTACTGCATTTAAAGAGGGAATCTGGACTTTTGCATGAAGTAGCTGTGTGCTCAGCACTTTTACATGCTGTAAACTGAGAATATTTTGGGTTTTCAGAACTTTTCCCTTCTCATCCTGTTTAATGTGTTGTAAAGTCGAGCCTGGCTGCAGAAGCAGCAGCTCATGTGGAGGACGATTAGTTTGTATCTGCAGCTACTTTCATCACAGTGAAGTTTTTTGGAGGGATTTTGTTCTCACAGTAAAACCCCCAAAACTGACTATACTTGTTGTATATGATGGTGCATCTGCACCACTCCCTGCTAGTTCTGTTAGTGCTGTCTGACCTCAGTGTGATGTTTCCATGCTATATGCAGACAGCTTATCTTGACATCATAGCTGCCTGAAGCAGTTTGACACCTCAGTGTTCTGCTTTTATTTTGTAGTTTTCACACTTACCTCAGCAGCATCCTGATCACAGAGTGAACAGAGAGAAGTGACCAAGAACAGCACAGACTCTAATAAATAATATTTCTCATCTTATCCTGGTCAGTAAACTGCATTAAAGGTCACAGGTTCAATACATTCCTGTTCACTTCACTGCACCTTCAGACTGGGTGCACACTGAGTTTAACTGTAGAAAGCATGTTCACATCTTCCACTCTTCCTTTGTTTGTGTTCATCCTCCCAAAAGGGAAGTTAACATGTGGGTGGAGTAACATGAGTATTTTCTTCAACTTTTCTCTAAATTATGTTTCTATGAATTTTCTGTGTGGACGATTTTTTGTTGACACATGATTAAGAACTGTTGATGACAGTAATTAGTCTGATAATCGAGGATTTTGAAGCACGTCCATGTTACCTTTCCTCCACATCATGTTGGTAGTTTGATCACCTTTTGTCTTATTAACTGATTGTTAACTGAAGTTTCATTGTGTTTTCTGATGTTCTCTGTGTTACAGTGATACAGGGTCAGGATGACTGGGGAGTGACTTACAGCTCTACTGAGGTCTGTGCCTTCAAAGGATCAACAGTGGACATGAGTTGCACCTACAGATACCCATCTACTGTACAGAGAGTAGACAACAGGTTCTGGTTCAGGAAAGTGCAGAATGAGAATTATGTGGATCTGAAAAATGAGCCAGGATATTCAGGTCGTGTGCAGTATGACTGTATTAACAAGGACTGCAGTCTGAGAATCACAGACCTGAGAGAGAGCGACTCAGCTGAGTACAAGTTCAGGTTCATAACAAACCAACCAGGTGGGAGATACATTGGTTCACCTGGAGTCACTTTGAGGGTCACAGGTAACATTTTCATTCATATTGGAATTATTTCCAAATGTTCAACATCTGAAGAACAATGATATAAATGTGTGTGTTTGTTGACAGTTTGTCTAAAATAACATTCTTGTTCTTTTTTCACAGATCCAGATCTCCAGGTGCAGGTGAGCAGATCCTCAGATTCTAGCTGGAGAGACCTGAAGTGTCACAGCAGTTGTCATCTACCTGATCGTTCTTCCTACATCTGGTACAAAAGTGGACAGAAAATTCCATCACAAACATCTTCTACTTATTCAGTCGACTTTAATTATGCAGACAGTTATTCCTGTGCTGTTGAAGGACATGAGGATTTCCCCTCTCCTCCAGTGTGTGAGTTTACTACACTAACATAACACCATCTGATGGAGTCTGATAACTACATGGATTTTAATATGGAGACCTTCATTGTGACTCTTCATCAACTCTGGTTTAAAAATGATCAGAACTTTGTTTTATCTTTCAGGTGTTGATGGTCAAACCTGCAACAGAGTGATTTACACTGACAGAAGCATCTGTGCCTCCAAAGGATCATCAGTGGACATTTCTTGTACTTACAGCAGTTTTAACATTATCAGGTCTAAATTCTGGTTCAGTCCTGATCGTTCTCATCAGTGGCAGAGTCCTTCACAGCCTGAGGACCTTAGTGACTCCCAGTTTGCAGGTCGTGTTCAGGTCCTTGAATCAGAGAGAAGACGCTCCACTCTGAGAATCACTGACCTGACAGAGAGTGATTCAGCCGAGTACAAGTTCAGATTCATTACAGACCAAGAAGGAGGGACATATACTGGTTCACGTGGAGTCACTTTGAGGGTCACAGGTAACATTTTCATTCATGTTGGAATTATTTCCAAATGTTCAACATCTGAAGAACAATAATATAAATGTGTGTGTTTGTTGACAGTTTGTCTAAAATAACATTCTTGTTCTTTTTTCACAGATCCAGATCTCCAGGTGCAGGTGAGCAGATCCTCAGATTCTAGCTGGAAATACCTGAAGTGTCACAGCAGTTGTCGTCTACCTGATCGTTCTTCCTACATCTGGTACAGAAATGGACGGAAAATTCCATCACAAACATCTTCTACTTATTCAGTCTACTATACTTATGCAGCCAGTTTTTCCTGTGCTGTTGAAGGACATGAGGATTTCCCCTCTCCTCCAGTGTGTGAGTTTACTACACTAACATAACACCATCTGATGGAGTCTGATAACTACATGGATTTTAACATGGAGACCTTCATTGTGACTCTTTATCAACTCTGGTTTAAAAATGATCAGAACTTTGTTTTATCTTTCAGGTGCTGATGGTCAAACCTGCAACAGAGTGATTTACACTGACAGAAGCATCTGTGCCTCCAAAGGATCATCAGTGGACATTTCTTGTACTTACAGCAGTGATGAAATTATTAAATCTAAATTCTGGTTCAGTCCTGAACGTTCTCATCAGTGGCAGAGTCCTTCACAGCCTGAGGACCTTAGTGACTCCCAGTTTGCAGGTCGTGTTCAGGTCCTTGAATCAGAGAGAGGACGCTCCACTCTGAGAATCACTGACCTGACAGAGAGTGATTCAGCTCAGTATCACTTCAAGTTTACAACACAATGGTCTGAGTGGAGGAGTAGTTTACCTGGTACAACTCTGACTGTCACAGGTACTGATGAACACACACTGATGTAAATCATCAACATAGTACATTTAGAAACAGTGAAGATGTTGAAAATGATGGATCATCATGAGTTTGTGTAATAATTACTGTTGTGTTGGCACTAATGTTCACTGCTAGTTGTAGGAGTAGTAAGTGTTGTGTTGTCGTGTGTGTACATCTATCAGTGATTTCTGTTAGAACCAGTGATAATAATATTGTTTCTTGTTCTCATATCCAGCTCTGCAGGTGCAGGTGACCAGAATAACAGTCCACCAGTCTGATACTGAGGCAGAGCTGAAGTGTCACAGCAGCTGCAGTCCAGCTGCTCGTCTTTCCTACGTCTGGTTCAAGAACGTACAGAGAGTCACAGGGGTGGAGACATCTTCTTTTAAAGGCCGGGTTTATCCTGGAGACATCATCTCTTGTGCTTTGAAAGGACATGAGAACTACGGCTCTCCTCCAGTCTGTGAGTTTGATCCACTGTGTCAGGAAAAAGACGTGCAGACACACTGGCTTCTAAAAGTTGTAGATGCAGCTGGTATAGAAAATTAAACTGCTACAACTAGAAATAATATTCACACTGTCAGGACTCTGCAAACAGGACCTGAACACAACCAGCATGTACAGTATGGATAATGATGTGTAAAGGTTTTGGAAATTAAACATTTCTAACAGCTTTTTAGTGACTGTTGTTTTCTTTTTTTAAATTAATCTTGTTATTAATGTCAGTTCCCATTATAGTCAACAGCATGAACAGCTGCTGTGGTAATGGAGACAATCAAAAAGAAACAAAGACAGTTTAATCCAAATAGTAATTTTTTGCGACATCTTAAAATAATACATGTTGACATCTCCTCCAGATGGTCCAAGACTTCCCTCTGTGTCAGTGAGTCCCTCTGCTGAGATAGTGGAGGGCAGTTCAGTGACTCTGACCTGTAGCAGTGATGCTAACCCAGCAGCTAATTACACCTGGTACAAGAAGAACCAAACACTGATTCAAGGAACAGAAGGCATCTATCATTTCTCCTCCATCAGCTCTGAGGACAGAGGGAACTACTCCTGCAAGTCAGAGAATCAGTATGGAGAGATCATGTCCTCGTCTGTATCAGTCGATGTCCAGTGTGAGTACAAAATATAAGTAACTCTGATGTCCTGCTGACTCAGCGTTACAAGACATACGACTTGTAGCCACAGTGAACCTGCTTCACATGTTTACACACATATCTCCAGATATATAATGTGAATTTACTGTTAACTGTGGTCTGTTTGTGTAGGTTGAAGAATGTCAGGTCTAAAAAGGCAAAATACAAGTTTATGTTCACAGAGCACATGACCTTAATCCAAAATGTAAATATGACAAAGTCATCATCTGATGTGAATGACATGAGTCTCTTTAAATCTCCTCCAGATGCTCCAAGACTTCCCTCTGTGTCAGTGAGTCCCTCTGCTGAGATAGTGGAGGGCAGTTCAGTGACTCTGACCTGTAGCAGTGATGCTAACCCAGGAGCTAATTACACCTGGTACAAGGAGAATGAAGACTCACCAAAAGCATCAGGACAGATCTTCACCATCACTGACATCAGAGCTGAACACAGTGGGAATTATTCATGTGAAGCCCAGAACAGAAGAGGAAGAAACAAAACCAGCGTACATCTGACTGTGGCAGGTGAGTTATCCTCATTCACCTGCACACACACCTGTTTACTGCACCAGACCAGATTAACATGTTAATATGTAACAACTCATAACTGATGCAGAGAAAATAACATTTCCTGTCTGTGTTCAGAGACAGTTTTTCTGTAGCTGTGTTCAGGGAGGAACCTCCATCATGTCAGAGGTGGAGGACTCTGACTGACTGATTAACAGACAGCATCACCTGGAAAAGGGATTTATTGATTCTCATCACATATCTGTGTGTATTTCTAGTGAATTCAACAAAGATAAAGAACATCATCAGGTTGACTCTGGTGGTCTTGATGCTGATTCCTCTTCTTCTCCTGAGTCTGTGTACCAGGTGAAACAATCAGAATCCATCTGCTCTTTTATTTTCTTCTTCAGACTTCATTTAGTTTTAGTGATATGAGTTTCTCAATGTGTAAGATTGATTTGATTGATTTGTTGTTGTTGGACTCAATCCAGGAAGAAGAAAACTCTGAGCTCCACCACTGAACCACAACAACCTGTCGAGATGATGGAGGTGAGACAGAGAGAGGCCGTCTTGACAAAACCTCCTCTATATCACAGTTATAATAACGTGGCTGATCTGATTTGATGTCGGTTCATGAACGAGGTCCTTCGAGCTTCATTTTGTCGTCTCTCCTCATCAGTTGGACTCTTGTCCTGAGTATGAGGACGTCTCAGACTTCACTGCAGCACAGACAGAAGACACAGAGCAGCAGGAAGACATGCTGTGAAGTCCAGTCAGGTTAGAGACTCCTGCATCCAATAAAAAATCCCGACTGTAGATTTACAGTCACAGTCACAAGTAAAACTTTACACGTGTGTTCTGTGATTCTCTTCAGATGCAGCTGAACCAGAGGCAGGACTCACCTGATGGACACAAAGAAGGACCACATTGAACTATGACAGAGGAGAGCGAGGCTGTGGAGGATGTGGGGGAAGTGGACACATTTACCTTCAGCTCCAAAAGTTTTCATGTTGAGTTTTCAGTAGCAGCAGCAGGTAGGAGTCAGCAGCACAGACAGTCAGCAGCAGCATGTAGCAGGAAGTTTAGAAGAACGTGGAGTCGGCAGCTTCAACTGAATCATGTCCAGGTGTCAGACATGATTTATTGTTCAGATCAGCTTAATGCTTAAACTGTGAGAGCTTATTTTAACCTGTACAGTCAGTTATATTATAGACATTGATGAGTCGTTAAACAAAATGTATTTTTGATTCTACAGAATAATAAATAATATCTGTGATCATCTTCTGGGTTTTCACCTGTCCTGGCTGACAAAGCCAATAAAGTGTGTTCAAAGTGAGACAGTGAGCTGAGAGCATCACATTTGACTTCATGTACAGTTTATATTTTCACACATTGAAACCAAACATAAGTCCAGTAGTAAAACACTTTGACAGATGTTACATTTTCCAGTTATTTCTGCTGCTGAGTCAAATCAACAGCCAGCTTCCACAACAAGTGAAGGAGCTGCTGGACAGCTCTGTAGGTGAAACATTAGTGAGCAGAACGTTTAAACTTCAGCTTTAAACTAATTATTCTTCTGTTAATCTTTGACATCATCATTTGTTCACCAGATATCAAGACATTTTAATTCAACTCTGTCCTTTAGCTTTGGCTTATTTCTCACATTGTCACATTTTGTGTCCATAAGAATGAAATGTGCCTTATGTGCATTATGATTTGGGATGTTGCTGATATGAAGATGCACAGAGAAAGTTTTTACTGAGGAGGACCTGAACTTATATTTGAGCCGTAAATCTCCGTTAGGTTCAATTAAATTCTTTTGGGGTGATTGAAGGAAGCAGAGTAGATCCAGGTTCACTAAATGTGAAGCCCTTTCAGAATAAAAGTCCAGGTTTATTCAACACCCTGATTATAAAGGGTGTAAAGTTTTTGATCACTACTCTGAACTATGGACTCCTGAACTCAGTCACTGCCTGTGATGCTTCATAAATCTGATGTCCAGTGTAAACAAGTCAAACTGAAGTTTTAGTGGTAAAATGTGAAAACAAAGTAAATCTGAATGTAATGTAACATTCAGTGATGGAGGATAAAATGTTGTTTCAGGCTCCTGATTCAGTATCTCTGATGGTTCACTGCCCTCTAGTGGGGAAGTTTAAGTGTGGCACATTCAGGCTTCATCACTGTGAGTGCTTCCTCCTCTGTCTGCTTTAAAGGGTCAGTTCACCCAAATTACAAAAAGACACTTTCTCTCTTACCTTCAGTGGTGTGTAGCCACGCAGGTAGTTTTGTTCTGTTTCTCTGAACACTGTGAGGTTTGGAGGTTTCTTCAAATGTTAGGTGACTTTTTATTTGATCCCAATCTACATGTTGGACATCTCTGCACAGTTTCTCAATCTGAACCACCTAAATGAGCCAAATTCATTATAACCCATTGTGTGTCCTCATCAGATCCCACCAGTCTTCTTGAACTATGTGTGTCAATCACGACTTTAGTGCGATGTGGGTGTTGACTGGCATTTGGCACGTCATATATGTTAATAAGCTAAAGAGGAAGTACATCTAGTGGTTTAAGAGCTTGTTATCTGACTTCTGCTCACTCACAACTGAGGAACGGCTTCTTTCAAGACGACGTCCGTCTTCACTGTAAGTAGAATTGTTTGTAGATGTGTCTGATACTGTAAACCTCCTGTGTGCATCATTATTTTATCTGCTGACGTGTTTTATTGTCTCTGAAACCTCACAGAGAGATCAGAGGAGCAGATATGAGTTTAAGTGCAGCAGTGAGTGGATTTGTCGTCTTCCTTCTCTCTGTGTCAGGTACAGTTACATTTACTGCATTTAAAGAGGGAATCTGGACTTTTGCATGAAGTAGCTGTGTGCTCAGCACTTTTACACGCTGTAAACTGAGAATATTTTGGGTTTTCAGAACTTTTCCCTTCTCATCCTGTTTAATGTGTTGTAAAGTCGAGCCTGGCTGCAGAAGCAGCAGCTCATGTGGAGGACGATTAGTTTGTATCTGCAGCTACTTTCATCACAGTGAAGTTTTTTGGAGGGATTTTGTTCTCACAGTAAAACCCCAAAACTGACTGTACTTGTTGTATATGATGGTACATCTGCACCACTCCCTGCTAGTTCTGTTAGTGCTGTCTGACCTCAGTGTGATGTTTCCATGCTATATGCAGACAACTTATCTTGACATCATAGCTGCCTGAAGCAGTTTGACACCTCAGTGTTCTGCTTTTATTTTTGTAGTTTTCACACTTACCTCAGCAGCATCCTGACCACAGAGTGAACAGAGAGAAGTGACCAAGAACAGCACAGACTCTAATAAATAATATTTCTCATGTTATCCTGGTCAGTAAACTGCATTAAAGGTCACAGGTTCAATACATTCCTGTTCACTTCACTGCACCTTCAGACTGGGTGCACACTGAGTTTAACTGTAGAAAGCATGTTCACATCTTCCACTCTTCCTTTGTTTGTGTTCATCCTCCCTAAAGGGAAGTTAACATGTGGGTGGAGTAACATGAGTATTTTCTTCAACTTTTCTCTAAATTATGTTTCTATGAATTTTCTGTGTGGACGACTTTTTGTTGACACATGATTAAGAACTGTTGATGACAGTAATTAGTCTGATAATCGAGGATTTTGAAGCACGTCCATGTTACCTTTCCTCCACATCATATTGGTAGTTTGATCACTTTTGTCTTATTAACTGATTGTTAACCGAAGTTATTCAGTTTCATTGTGTTTTCTGATGTTCTCTGTGTTACAGTGATACAGGGTCAGGATGGCTGGGGAGTGACTTACAGCTCTACTGAGATCTGTGCCTTCAAAGGATCAACAGTGGAAATAAACTGCACGTACACACACCCATCAAGAAAACATGGCCGTGATTCTAAAGTTAAGGAAACATTCTGGTTTACTAAACTGAGTGGAAATCAACCTGTTGATCTGAGAACAGACTCAGATTATCAAGATCGTGTTGAGTACAGTTGTTCTAAGCAGAGCTGCAGTCTGAGAATCACAGACCTGAGAGAGAGCGACTCAGCTGAGTACAAGTTCAGATTCATTACAGACCAAGAAGATGGGAGATATACTGGTTCACCTGGAGTCACTTTGAGGGTCACAGGTAACATTTTCATTCATATTTTAATCATTTCAAATATTCAACATCTAGACAACAATAATATAAATGTGCTGTGTGTTTTTGTTGACAGTTTGTCTAAAATAACGTTCTTGTTCCTTCTTCACATCCAGATCTCCAGGTGCAGGTGAGCAGATCCTCATATTATGGCTGGAGAGACCTGAAGTGTTACAGCAGTTGTCATCTACCTGATCGTTCTTCCTACATCTGGTACATAAGTGGAGAGAAAATTCCATCACAAACATCTTCTACTTATTCAGACTACTATAATTCTGTAGACAGTTATTCCTGTGCTGTTGAAGGACATGAGGATTTCCCCTCTCCTCCAGTGTGTGAGTTTACTACACTAACATAACACCATCTGATGGAGTCTGATAACTACATGGATTTTAATATGGAGACCTTCATTGTGACTCTTCATCAACTCTGGTTTAAAAATGATCAGAACTTTGTTTTATCTTTCAGGTGTTGATGGTGAAAACTGTGACAGAGTGATTTACACTGACAGAAGCATCTGTGTCTTCAAAGGATCATCAGTGGACATTTCTTGCACTTACAGCAGTTACGACACCATCACGTCCAAATTCTGGTTCAGTCCTGAACGTTCTCATCAGTGGCAGAGTCCTTCACAGCCTGAGGACCTTAGTGACTCCCAGTTTGCAGGTCGTGTTCAGGTCCTTGAATCAGAGAGAGGACGCTCCACTCTGAGAATCACTGACCTGACAGAGAGTGATTCAGCTCAGTATCACTTCAAGTTTACAACACAATGGTCTGAGTGGAGGAGTAGTTTACCTGGTACAACTCTGACTGTCACAGGTACTGATGAACACACACTGATGTAAAACATCAACATAGTACATTTAGAAACAGTGAAGATGTTGAAAATGATGGATCATCATGAGTTTGTGTAATAATGTGTTGGCACTAATGTTCACTGCTAGTTGTAGGAATAGTAAGTGTTGTGTTGTCGTGTGTGTACATCTATCAGTGATTTCTGTTAGAACCAGTGATAATAATATTGTTTCTTGTTCTCATATCCAGCTCTGCAGGTGCAGGTGACCAGAATAACAGTCCACCAGTCTGATACTGAGGCAGAGCTGAAGTGTCACAGCAGCTGCAGTCCAGCTGCTCGTCTTTCCTACGTCTGGTTCAAGAACGGACAGAAAGTCACAGGGGTGGAGACATCTTCTTTTAAAGGCCGGGTTTATCCTGGAGACATCATCTCTTGTGCTTTGAAAGGACATGAGAACTACAGCTCTCCTCCAGTCTGTGAGTTTGATCCACTGTATCAGGATAAAGACGTACAGACACACTGGTTGTTAAAAGTTGTAGATGCAGCTGGTATAGAAAATTAAACTCCTACAACTAGAAATAATATTTACACTGTCAGGACTCTGCAAACAGGACCTGAACACAACCAGCATGTACAGTATGGATAACGATGTGTAAAGGTTTTGGAAAGTAAACATTTCTAACAGCTTGTTAGTGACTGTTGGGTTGTTTTTTTTTTAATTCATCTTGTTATTAATGTCAGTTCCCATTATAGTCAACAGCATGAACAGCTGCTGTGCTAATGGAGACAATCAAAAAGAAAGAAAAGACAGTTTAATCCAAATCGTAATTTTTTGGGACATCTTAAAATAATACATGTTGACATCTCCTCCAGATGGTCCAAGACTTCCCTCTGTGTCAGTGAGTCCCTCTGCTGAGATAGTGGAGGGCAGTTCAGTGACTCTGACCTGTAGCAGTGATGCTAACCCAGCAGCTAATTACACCTGGTACAAGAAGAATGGAGATCCAGACCTTCGACCTCTCAGTAAAGAACCACAGCTTGTCTTCAGCTCCATCCAGTCCTCTGACTCTGGAGAGTATAACTGTACAGCTGAGAACCAGCTGGGGAGGAGGACGTCTGAATACATCTCTATTAATGTCAAATGTGAGTAAATCGCAGCTGATTTAAATCAACTAATGACTTTTTAAAACTTTATTACCCAGTCAGGTGTTTTGCTGATGGTGCACTTTCTCCAGCTCTGCCTGTTTCACCTTCACAGTCTGCTGCTGTTGTTCACTGAGCAGCTACAGTAGATGATGAAATGATGTTTGATGTACAAACTGTTTCCAGATCTGCACAGATGTTCATTGATCCAGAAAACCACCTCTAAAGTTTCAGATGCTGCCAGACATAAATACACATCCAACATGTAATGTGTCCAGAGTCCTGTTACCAACTCTGTCTCTGAGGAATGATGTTTAGTACTTATATACTAGTTTGTATTGTCACAAATATTTTGATGGAAACAAAATTGCTGTCTTGATTTTTTTTTTTGGCCACATTTTTAGAATTGCAGGAAGAGAAAACGTTTCGTTCCCCACACAGTTAAATTACAGAACCAGCATCATCAGTTGTTGCAATAAATTCACTGGAGATCAGAACTGATATAATTTTCTTCTCCAGTTCCCCAGTATTTAGAGCACATTTGAAACATATCTGTGTGATGTGATGTTACCACAATTTACTCTTAAAAATGGAACAGGAACAAGTTGCCCTAACACACACAATCACACAACCACACACACTTTTCAAAGGATGAACAAATGATGGAAGGATTTTCACCCTGTGTCACAAATGAAATCTGACAATTATGCACCCAACCTGAGAACACAGACACTAGTTTTATTTAATAGATTTTGCAAAGGATTGAATCAACCTGCACCACCTACACTCTGACTAATATTTCCTGTATTGTATTTCATATGTTATTTATCTGAAAGTGATCTGCAATCTTAAAATTAAACTGTAAAATGTGTTCATGTTTTTTCCTCCAGATGCTCCAAGACTTCCCTCTGTGTCAGTGAGTCCCTCTGCTGAGATAGTGGAGGGCAGTTCAGTGACTCTGACCTGTAGCAGTGATGCTAACCCAGCAGCTAAATACACCTGGTACAAGGAGAACCAAACACTGATTCAAAGACCAGAAGGCATCTATCATTTCTCCTCCATCAGCTCTGAGGACAGAGGGAACTACTCCTGCAAGTCAGAGAATCAGTATGGAGAGATCATGTCCTCGTCTGTATCAGTCGATGTCCAGTGTGAGTACAAAATATAAGTAACTCTGATGTCCTGCTGACTCAGCGTTAAGAGACATATGACTTGTAGCCACAGTGAACCTGCTTCACATGTTTACACACATATCTCCAGAGACATAATCTGAAGTTACTGTTAACTGTGGTCTGTTTGTGTAAGTTGAAGAAGGTCTAGAAAGGCAAAATACAAGTTTATGTTCACAGAGCACATGACCTTAATCCAAAATGTAAATGTGACAAAGTCATTATCTGATGTGAACGACATGAGTCTCTTTTAAATCTTCTTCAGATGCTCCAAGACTTCCCTCTGTGTCAGTGAGTCCCTCTGCTGAGATAGTGGAGGGCAGTTCAGTGACTCTGACCTGTAGCAGTGATGCTAACCCAGCAGCTAATTACACCTGGTACAAGGAGAATGAAGACTCACCAAAAGCATCAGGACAGATCTTCACCATCACTGACATCAGAGCTGAACACAGTTGGAATTATTCCTGTGAAGTCCAGAACAGAAGAGGAAGAAACAAAACCAGCGTACATCTGACTGTTCTGGCAGGTGAGTTATTGATGGCAGTACAGATTTTATACATACTTGATCGTATGGAAAGTTACAGACATTTGTTTCAGTAAGAGCAGAAAAACATTTGACCTCACCTGGGGATACTGTAGGAGAAGAAGCACTCTGTGAGGCTTATTAACCTGACAGTCACATCCTCTGGATAGGAGGCAGGAAACAGGAGAGTGTTCCAGTTATCTGGGAGTCATCCTCAAGACGACAGATCAGATCAGATTTTATCTTTCAGCTGAAACAGTGTTCAGAGTTTTTGTAGTCTGTTACATAATGAAGGGCTCATAGGAATATAATAATCTTGTTTACGTGTGTCTACCTTTAAAATATTAAAGAACATGTTCCCTGATGTTTTTTGTTGGTGTCCTGCTGCAGTTTTGAGTACAGTTATTGTTTCTTGAGAGTTTTAACTCTCTGAGCACTCAGAGTGAGAGTTTGTCTTTATTGTTGGGCTCCTGCCAAACACATCCAGTGTGACTGTTGGCTTTTGTCTTGTGATCATAATACCTGTGGAAATAATGTCAGTGTTGAGCTCAGGTGTGAAAACTGTCCATTTATTGGTTTGTTAGGATGGTGTATTGTTGTACGCAGATGATACTGTCCTACTGGCTTCTTTAGACCTCGACTGAGAAAAGCTCCTGTGCATTTACAGCAGTGAAACATGACATGGTTGTTTTAACTTTAACAAGATTGTACATTTGGACTCAAATACAACCTTGGTCAAAATATTTAACCATATGAGTTTATTGCCATTATGTCAGTAATGTAATTCAGAAACTGTGCACTACATTTTCTGTCCAGCAGAGGGCACTGAGGAGTTTATGTTTCAACCTAAGCTCTCTGTCATGTACTATACTACATGTGTCCACAGCCTGACAGATAGTCCACCTATACTGAGCAGGACATTAACTGATTTAATACATACAGATGCACTGTCATCCAAGATATCTTTGTTTTCCCCTCTTGTTTTATCATATATCACTCTCTGGGACCAACAGAACAAAACATGCTGTAACACTCTGATTAACTGTCTGTTTTCTTTTGATCACCATTTCTTAGTATCATGGAAATCAGTGGCAGCTGGAACAATCACTGTCGTTCTCCTGGCTATCATATCCCTCTCTGTCTTCCTGTGGATCAGGTGAGCAGCTCTGTTCTACTGAGTCACTGAATGTTCATTCACTGCAATTTACTATTTGTTTATCTTTTAATTAACTCTCTTTCCCAGGAAAAAGAGGGAAAAGAGGTCTTCCAGGGAATCTACTGAGGCTGAAGAGAGACCAGACGACAGGGAGCAGGTGAGGACAGTTATGTATTTAACTCTAGAAGACATAAAACCCAGTCTGACTCCTGTTTATTCACACTGCTGAGTCACTCAGTGTCTTTAAGGGTTTCTAGAGAACTCATCTGACAGAGGAGGACTTCATGTTGCACTTCTGACAACAGAGATATTAGGTTCATTATTATAACAGCTGCTTCAGCTTCGGGTGTTTTCATCCTGGTTTCAATCCACTGCAAGAATGCACTGTTCAAATGAAAGACTCGTATAAAATATGTAGCTGAAAGTAATTCTGTTTACGTCTACCTGACCAGGGAGAGTCGGAGGAGCAGGACGACTTTCATTACGCCAGCGTCCACTTCTCCAACAACCAGGCAGATAATCTGTACTCCAACATCAGACCAGCTCAGCCTCGAAGACACGTGGAGCAACAGGAAGTCGAGTACGCTGCTGTCAGATTTAACAGTGCCAGTACCGGCCCGAGGTGAGCAGCTCTTCATACAGGAACACTCTGCAAGATTAAAATGACTTCACTTTAAAAACACATCTGATCTGTCTTTATTATTATCACTGCTGGGATGAGAATTCTTTTAATTCATGCAATATCTTTTCTTCTTCTTAGAGCCAGAGGTCAGGGAGCTGCAGAGGATTCAGCTGTGTTGTACAGCACCGTCAACAAAACCCGCTGACCTGCATTTATAGTCTGATATTTCTGTTCCTTCATAACATTTGTATTATAGCAGGAATATACAATAGAGACAATGATATATCTTAGAGAAGCTCAGATTTATGAACTTAACATACACCAGTGTTCAGCTTAGTGGAAGAATGTGTGAAATATTTTGTGACTTTATTATCCAGTTAATTGTAAATATAACTCTTAACGTGCTTTTTATAGAAACCTGATAAATGAAAGTTCAATATTCGGTGAACTTTTATCTTTGAATTAGTCTCTGACAACTGTTCTTCCTCCTTTCCGTTTCTTTCCCTTCCCATTTTGTCGTGGTAGGTGATGAGTTGAGTCTAATTGTTGTTTTTGTACACATCAGTACAGTCATGGTCAGAGGCTCTCTCTCCACCTCCCTACACTCATATTTTGAGGGTAATCAATTTGCCAAAAAAGAGACAAAACACACAGTAAACAAAGTTAAAGATGAATTTGACTGAGCATTATTGTTTCCATATTCTCTAGAGATATTGTGATAATATTGTTATTTAGGCAATGATAATTGTGTAGTTACAATCTGATATTGTGACAGCTCTGATCCCAATACACCCTTTGCCCCGACCACTTAGCCCTGCCTCTGTTTTGTGTGTTCACATCTAGAGTAGTGTGTCCTGAGTGTTGTTGGGACAGAGGAGTACGACAAAGATCTCTGCAAACTGAGCTTCTTTTTTCAAAGGCACACTTCAAACTGAGAGTTATCAGACCTCTCTGCTGTTTCAATGTATTATAGTCATTTTCTTTATAAGCAGCTTTGAACAATCACAACTAGATCACTGATGTCTCAGTACCTGGCTAATGTTACATCATGTTATTTTTTTTGTATATATATTACTTTTAAAATTCAAAGTTGTTTATCTATTTTTCTGCAGCTCAGTCGCAAAAATAAAATGTTGTCATGTTACGTTTCTGCAAATCCTGAAATTTGTGTTGTACGTACTATATCGACATCTCTACAATTCATGTCATATAATGTTCATATTACCTGTTTATAAGCTGACTGTCATATCAGGAAGTGGAGGGTGATGTGTTGATGTTTCAGCATTTGTAAGCATGAAACCACTTCATTTTTCAACATCCGGACATTTCCAAACATGATCTTTTCTGAACCCCAACAAGTGTTTTTCTTGCCTAAACCTTATCAGACCATGAGCAGTGTTGCTACAACATACAACTGAAAATCATACCTAAAGATACATACAGTACCGATTTTATTCGTACATATTTGTGAGACTGGGTTGTTTTTCCTGACCTCTCAGTCTGACTCTTGTCCTTTTATAACATGTTTATTTTACCCTGGAGATCAATAAAGTATCATACTTACTGAATTGATTGATGAACGGTGCCAGATTAATTGATATTTCAGACCACACAAGGTGACACAAGACCATGCAAGGTGACCTTTATACAAAACATTAAACATTTCTTAACATAATATCTTAGAGTGGACAGATGATTGATCTAGCCCATCATTGTGACTTTGCCTCATAACTTAAGTTTTTTTTTATCTGATAATTGATACTTTTTTTTTCTCACAATTTCTACTTTTTCAAATCTTATTTTCATGACTTGTCATGGGAATATAAGTATTTTTGTGTAATAAAGGCTCGTTTTCATGATTTTATTTTCTTTAATTGACGATGCTGGGCTTCCCCAGGCTCCCTGAACTACTCAGTTCACGTTCCGAGCCATGACGTCAGACGTAACAGCCAAATGAACCGCAATGCCGTTTAAGTAGGTCAAAGGTCAGAGGTCAAAGAACGGTCGCGCGCCTCTAAAATGACGTATGCATAATAACAGAAATGTAGACGTTGATTAACTGTCAGTTGGTGACGTACAGTTGCTGTTTAAGTTGGTGAAAGTTAAGCTAACTACGAGTTAAAATGACTCGAAACAGTTTTAACACTAATGAAGATTAAAATACGGCTTCTGTGTTTACCTGTGGTAAGTTGTGATGATATTAGCAAGATATTAACTGACACACCTCGAAAATGTATATATTCTAAATGCTAATGCTAGCTTACTGTTTTAGCAGAAAATCCAGCTGTATGCTAGCTGCCCAGTATCAAGTGGTGGAAAGTAGCTAGTGTTATTTTAACATTGATTAACTTATTAAATGCTGTATTGTGTCATATTCTGTTTTAACATCACTTGACTATGTCTTCCAATGCTGCTTTTACTTTACTTCAACTCAGACAAACATATTTTTAGCTGTAGTGAAGTAGATTTGATTCCTTTGAGAGCTGATTCCTTTAGTATTGGTTTTCTGTCGGTAACTACCAACCTGATAAGATGAAACGTGTATCAATAATGTATTGATACTAAAAGGATTTAATTGGTTGAATATAAATTTTTCACGGGTAAATTGTGCATGATGAAGAATAAATGATAATTTAAGTTTTTGCTCATACTTTTACCGAACTTATCCAGGGATCTGCAAAAGGCAGAAAGATTTTGCTTCTAATTCATAAATTTACCTGAATATCTAGAAGCTTAAGACCGGGACATTTTCCAGAGGAACAGATGATGAACAAACCAGAGCAAAATATACCAAGAAGCCAGACAAGACAGACAACTCCAGAGTTGTTTCATGTCTGCTGGATGTGTAAGTAAGCACTTATTTTCTAACATGATAATAATAACTTTAGTTAAATAGTGATGTCACGGTAGTCTCTCTCTTGTTAGTTAGTTAGTTGTTAAGTTACGCAGGAGCTTCTAACTCTGTGGTGGGCAGATGAGAGTATGTGCTTGTGTGAAATATTTTGTTTGGTGAGGATAACATCAGGCAAGTCTCAGAGTATTCACTCAGCAAACAAATAACATGCTTTTAATTTGAAACTGATATGCCAATTAAGAGAAACATGGAGGGGTGTGAGGAATGTGGGTTGCTGATTTAGTTGTAGTTTCTACTGCTGCTGTTAGATGGCAGTGAAGAGACACATTTGACTTGAAGATAGTATTTATGATATAACAAACCATTTTGTGTTCATGTACATAGTTTCCTTATTCTTGTGTGTGTTTTTCATCTTGTTTGTTTTGTTATTTGTCAAAACATTGTTCTAGTTTTAATATTATTTGATTGTTTGTATCAGCAACTCCAGCACCACCCTCAACATTCAAGATTCAAGATGTTTATTGTCACCCCGGTTTTACTAGTACACTCGTGTGAAAATCCTCTGTGTAGAGACTCCACTACAGAAATGGTCCCCCAGGAACAAGGTCAAAGGTAGGCTATAGGCTTATAATATGAAAATGTTAAATGTTGCGATTATCCTGATAATCATCAAACTATTCTTAAATATATTTGTAGCATCGCAGATGGGAGACTTGTTTTGCAGCTGAAAAACAATCAATCAGTCACAGAATCTTAAATAAGTAATCATAAGCTCTTCCTGCAAAAATAAAGGACAATTAATGGTGGTAACCTCATCCATCGGTTATTTTTAGGGTTAGGGTTTTTAATTTGGAATGCAAGTGTTTTGGGCTCTGGTAAAGTTATAAGATATAAAGCTAGTCCACTAGTCAAAAGAGTCATTCTGAAACTTTAAGTTGTCAGTCAACACCCTGGTGTCGGCCTTTCCAGTGAGGCTAAGAAGTATGACAGGCCATTAACTGCAGCCAACCCTCATAATGTGAGAAGGAAGGAAGTCAGGCTTGTCTTCACAGCTTGATCTCAGTCTCACGCTCACTCTGACGAACGTTGTCTTTCAGGAACATGTCTTTCTCCACTGAAAGACGTTCGTTGAGGTGTGTTATATTTGTTGTGTACATGATTTATCTGTATCATGCTCCCTCCAGGTTGGGGGAGAGCTCCTGCCTCAAGTGGAGGAGTTTAAGTATCATGGGGTCTTGTTCACGAGTGAGGGAAGGATAGCGTGTGAGATTGACAGGCGGATCGGTGCAGCGGCCGCAGAGCTCTGTCACCCGGGAGGAGCTCGGAGTAGAGCCGCTGCTCCTCCACATTGAGAAGAGCCAGCTGAGGTGGCTCGGGCATCTGTATCGGATGCTTATGGGACGCCTCCCTCGGGAGGTGTTCCTGGCATGTCCCACCAGGAGGAGACCCCGAGGAAGACCAAGGTGATCTGCTGATGAGCTTTAACAACTCTGAAGCCTTAAAGGAAGATAAGAGAAGCAGCGATAAGTTTACCTGCAGCAGCAAGTGGATTCATCGTCTCCTTTCTCTCAGTGCCAAGGTAACTTATATTTTCATTTAAACTGGAAAGCATTTATCACTCTGATTCAGAGCAACATAAAGTCGATTTGTATCAATACACACTGTGACTTTTTTGTCTTATTTTTCCACATAAAATCTAACAGTCTTGGAACCCTGAAATGTGTATTAAATTGATGCGTATCCTTAAAGTTACGTTAGTTAGTTATGGTGAATTTAAAGCTAGAATAATGTTAGCGGTTCATCTGAACAACTCACCAAGATGAAGATATTTATCACTTTTTAGAGAGAAACATCTTACAAAGACCGCTTTTATTCTGAAGGCATCTCTTCCTGTGTGGTGAGTGAGTTTACCGAACAGTCTTCCACTAACAAACTGCCACCTGGTGGAGACTATAACTCATTGCACCACACATTGTTGTCTTGACCTGGAGCACTGACCCCCTTCAACACTGCAGCTGCTGGTTGAAGAAATTTCTTTTGTTTCTCTCTCACATGATTCATCTTGACTTTTTCATGTGACTTTTGTGCTCTTACGACTGCATCTTGAAAGGAAGTAAAGCACCATGGGTCGACTGATGTGGCTTTTTCGCCTTTACAAGAGTAAAAGCAATTGTTACTTCTTCCCCTGTTAGAAACCCACAGAAAGGGCCTCTCATTCTTGAATAATCAGCATTAAGAGGTCCATACAGTTTACAAAACAATATGTTATTTATGTTTCCCTTTGTGTCACAAATTTAATCTCACAATTTTATACCTAAAAATAACAAGACAGTGACTAGTGTTTTAATGGGTGTTTAAGGGGCAGATGAAACTGCACCTTCTTCTTCATGTTTTCTCCTCCACATGCTCCAAGACCTCCCTCTGTGTCAGTGAGCCCCTCTGGTGAAATAATGGGGGGCAGTTCGGTGACTCTGACCTGTAGCAGTGATGCTAACCCAGCAGCTAATTACACCTGGTACAAGGAGAACCAAACACTGATTCAAACACCAGGGGTGAAGTTGCTTTTCCCCTCCATCAGCTCTGAGGACAGAGGGATCTATCACTGCAAGTCTGAGAATAAATATGGACGGATCAACTCTTCATCTCTCTTCGTAGATCTCCAGTGTGAGTACAAAACATTTGCACTTGAGGCATGTGGTTATTAGATTTAAAGTGTTTTGTACATTCGATTTCTATTTTTGTCTTGCTCACCTCAAAGAGTTGAGTTTCTACTAACAGGTTACATTTTTTGATCACTACTTTGAACTGTGGACGCCTGAACTCATCACAAAGTGCTTCAAGTGGTCCTGGCTCACCTTAAAACCAGTTTACCACCCACACTGGACCCCTACCAATTCGCCTACCACTAGAGCAGGAGTGCAGAAGATGCCATCTCTGCGGTGCTTCACTCCGCCCTCTCCCACCTCGACAATGATAACACCTACGTGAGAATGCTGTTCATCGACTTCAGTTCAGCATTCAACACCATCATCCCCTCCAAACTGATCACTAAACTCAGTGACCTCGCCATCAATGTATCCCCCTGCAACTGGATGCTGGACTTTCTAACCAACAGACCACATTCTGTTAGGCTAGATCACCATACCTCCTCAACCCTCATCCTGAACACTGGTGTTCGACAAGGCTGCGTGCTGAGCCCCCTCCCTTACTACCTCTTCATCTACGACTGCACACCTGCACATGGTTCAAACACCATTGTTACAACTCATCAGCAGCGATGAGTCGGCCTACAGGGAGGAGGTCCAGCACCTAACAGCATGGTGTGACAGCAACAGCTTGGCTCACAACACCAAGAAGACCAAAGAGATCATCGTGGACTATGGAAAGTCAAATGCTGGCACACACACACACCCCCCCATTCGTATCAATGGAACCGAGGATGAGTGTGTCATCAGCTTCAGGTTTCTGGGTGTCCACATCTCCGAGGACCTCTCTTGGACCCTCAACACCTCCATCTTGACCAAGAAGGCTCACCAGCATCTCTTCTTCCTGAGGAGACTAAAGAAGATCCATCTGTCTCCTCAGTTTCTAGTGAACCTCTACCGCTGCACCATCGAGAGCATCCTTACCAACTGTGTCACAGTTTGGTATGGCAGCTGCTCTGTGTCTGACTGGAAAGCACTGCAGAGGGTGGTGAAAACTGCCCAGTGCATCACCGGTTCCTCTCTCCCCCCCATCTTTCTTCTTGCGTCTCGGGGAGTGACGTCACATACGCAACAAGTCACGTTTTCAGCATGAGGACACTCGCGTGTAAAACCACGCAGCAACACAAGCAACATGGAGGGAGGAGAGAGATGTACATTTTGTAGCTGGAAATACAGTCATTATTTTGAGTTATTAAAAAAAACACACACACTAATGCTTGATCAAGGGCCCAGCCCGACCTGGCCCGAGGATAGTGACGGGAAATATCGGCAGGGTCGGGCAGAGAATCTAAACTCTAGTAGACTGCAGCTCATTGATGAAGCGGTACAGAACGTTCAGGGCTTCTCAGGTGTTTGCACTGGGGGGAATCTACACTGCTGTGAAGATGATCACAGTGAATTCTGATGCAGTAGCAACAAGATTAAATGTGTCTCTTTTCTCATCTGTTGTTGAACGGCCTTTTCTGGTGTCAGTGGGATGTTGGCAGTGAAACAGGTTTAGAACCAACAGGTTATGATGTCAGTTTCATGTCTGTTAATAACCTGAAGAGGAAGGAAACAGTCGTTTTAGATCCCGATATCTGTCTTCTGTAGACTCACAACTGAGGAACGGCTTCTTTCAAGACGACGTCCGTCTTCACTGTAAGTAGAATTGTTTGTAGATGTGTCTGATACTGTAAACCTCCTGTGTGCATCATTATTTTATCTGCTGACATGTTTTATTGTCTCTGAAACCTCACAGAGAGATCAGAGGAGCAGATATGAGTTTAAGTGCAGCAGTGAGTGGATTTGTCGTCTTCCTTCTCTCTGTGTCAGGTACAGTTACATTTACTGCATTTAAAGAGGGAATCTGGACTTTTGCATGAAGTAGCTGTGTGCTCGGCACTTTTACACGCTGTAAACTGAGAATATTTTGGGTTTTCAGAACTTTTCCCTTCAAATCCTGTTTAATGTGTTGTAAAGTCGAGCCTGGCTGCAGAAGCAGCAGCTCATGTGGAGGACGATTAGTTTGTATCTGCAGCTACTTTCATCACAGTGAAGTTTTTTGGAGGGATTTTGTTCTCACAGTAAAACCCCCAAAACTGACTGTACTTGTTGTATATGATAGTACATCTGCACCACTCCCTGCTAGTTCTGTTAGTGCTGTCTGACCTCAGTGTGATGTTTCCATGCTATATGCAGACAGCTTATCTTGACATCATAGCTGCTTGAAGCAGTTTGACACCTCAGTGTTCTGCTTTTATTTTTGTAGTTTTCACACTTACCTCAGCAGCATCCTGACCACAGAGTGAACAGAGAGAAGTGACCAAGAACAGCACAGACTCTAATAAATAATATTTCTCTTCTTATCCTGGTCAGTAAACTGCATTAAAGGTCACAGGTTCAATACATTCCTGTTCACTTCACTGCACCTTCAGACTGGGTGCACACTGAGTTTAACTGTAGAAAGCATGTTCACATCTTCCACTCTTCCTTTGTTTGTGTTCATCCTGGTGTCATTCAGAAATAACTGGAGGACTTTATGTTGACACATGATTAAGAACTGTTGATGACAGTAATAAGTCTGTTAATCGAAGATTTTGAAGCATGTCCATGTCACCTTTCCTCCTCATCATATTGGTAGTTTGATCTCATTTATCTTATTAACTGATTGTTAACTGAAGTTATTCAGTTTCATTGTGTTTTCTGATGTTCTCTGTGTTACAGTGATACAGGGTCAGGATGACTGGGGAGTGACTTACAGCTCTACTGAGATCTGTGCCTTAAAAGGATCAACAGTGAACATGAGCTGCACCTACAGATACCCATCTACTGTACAGAGAGTAGAGAACAGGTTCTGGTTCACAAAAGTGAGTAATGGTGTTTATACACATCTGAAAACAGACCCACAGTATTCAGGTCGTGTGCAGTATATCTGTGGCAACAACGACTGCACTCTGAGAATCACAGACCTGAGAGAGAGCGACTCAGCTGAGTACAAGTTCAGGTTCATTGCAGGCCAAAAAGGTGGGAGATATACTGGTGAACCTGGAGTCACTTTGAGGGTCACAGGTGAGATTTTCATCTGATTATTATTAAGTTCTTGGTTTCAACACCTGTCTGTGTGTGTGTGTGTGTGTGTGTGTGTGTGTGTGTGTGTGTGTGTGTGTGTGTGTGTGTGTTCATATTCAGTCTGAAATGAAGCTTCTGTTTCTTATTCAGATCTGCAGGTGAGGATGGACAGATTACTGATCTATCTCTCTAAACCCTGGGCATGGCTGATGTGTCACAGCAGTCGTCCTCTACCTGGTCGTCCTCACTACGTCTGGTACAAGAATGGACGGATCATTCAGGGACAAACATCTTATTATTATTCAGACTACATCACTCCTACAGACAGCTTTTCCTGTGCTGTAGCAGGACATGAGAACTGCCGCTCTCCTCCACTTTGTGAGTTTACTTACAGTCGTCCACTGTAATAACACCTGGTGGAGCCTTTTGAGCCGACTGTAGTGTTGTGTCGGTCGCGAACGTGTCGTTCGAATGAATGAGGGAACAAACTGAACGGAATCACTTAACGAAACTGATTCGTTTCTTTCTCAGTTCAGTTGAGCTCAGCCGCGAGCAAACCTGCTGGGAGTGGAACTGCCGCGACTCACTGTGAGGATATGATTCACGTTCACGCTGTGATTCGTTCATGATTTGCGAACCTACTCCACACAGAGAACTGTCGCTGAGGATGTGATTCTCGTTCACGTACTGTGCTGAAAGTGGCGCTGTGTCACTCACTCACTCACTCACTCAGGGCAGAGGAGTTGATTCACGTTCACTGACCGTATTGCTAAAATAAGTGTTGTGTAGCATCACGTTAAGTGATTTTCCTGTGCACAGAGGACACTTTAACCGTGTAATAATTTTAGTGCATGTATACCACTCAAAGCAGCGCTGCGTCTCCCGCGATTGATTGTGTACTATAGTCTGTAAACGCACCGTCCCTCAGTAAGTGGACGTGAAACTCAGGGCTGAATCATGAACTGAATGACGGATTGTTTGGCTGTTTATCAGTTTAGGGAGCTGGAGAGCACTGAACGATTCAGTGAATGAATCTTTTGAACGAATCATTTTAATGAACTGCTGTTCCCATCACTGTTGTACTGGACCTTCACTATATTTATACCATGGTCTGGGGGAATACTCGATTCTGATTGGCTGCAGTTACCTGCATTAACCCCTGATATATGGACACCTACTAAGTAGTTCCAGTCAAATAGTCTGTTCACCGTTCTAAATCAGTGCGCTAACTGGCGTATCAAATCTGAATATTTTATTTCCAACACTGAATGCAGTCCATCAGTCCTTCAGCATCCTCTGAACACCACAGTGTGGCGACTGCAACACACAAGCTGCAGAAAGTACACTTCCCCTCTCAACTTACTGATATGCGAATAATCTCACATCCCTTCGCTGTTCAGCTCTCTGCTTCAGGCTGCAGCCACAGTAACGTTCCACTATGGACACCTTGTCGGGCATTATCCCTCACGTAATTCACTGGTATTTGGTGATTCATTGTGCAGAATTGAATGACAATCAAATCACAGCCCCATGAGATTGTAGATATGATGCATAAATATCGTTCATTGTCTGTCTGCAAAATTAAACAGTTAAATATCAGCTCACACTGGAGATTATGTAAAACAAGATTTACCTTCGTGTCTAACATGTCAGTTATTTTTGATTCACAAAAAAACTCACAGTAATTCCATGTTTATCTGTTCTTAGCTTTTGTTGACATTTTTATTAATTCATTTGTTATTAACCAATCCCTGATCCCTGATACAAAACACTTGATGGTTTCAGGTTTTAACTGTTTTGATTCTGGTTAGTTCACAAAACATTAATGAAGACAATGAAGTATCTCACTTCATTCTTTCCACTCATGTTCTTTTGCCAACTTGTGAAAAGATTTCATGTGCACTCTTATTTAACTACTAGAGTTGATGAGTAAACATGAAACTGTCCAAAGACACTGAACCAGGATCATTTCCTTGATCTGCTGCCTTCAGCACTGATGAAATGGGAGACAATTTGAGTCTTTGCTGCATGTTTTCAATTTGAATTAAAGTAAGATGAACTAGATTTAGTTTTTCTGATGTGTGACTTATGTGGATTAAATGTAAAATGTGTTAATTTTTTCCTCTCCAGATGGTCCAGGACTTCCCTCTGTGTCAGTGAGTCCCTCTGCTGAGATAGTGGAGGGCAGTTCAGTGACTCTGACCTGTAGCAGTGATGCTAACCCAGCAGCTAATTACACCTGGTACAAGAACAATGGAAATTCTGACCGTCATCCTCTCAGTAACGCAATACAGCTTCACTTCAGCTCCATCCAGTCCTCTGACTCTGGAGAGTATTACTGTACAGCTGAGAACCAGCTGGGGAGGAGGACGTCTAAATACATCTCTATTAATATCAAATGTGAGTAAATCGCAGCTGATTTAAATCAACTAATGACTTTTTATTACTTTATTACCCAGTCAGGTGTTTTGCTGATGGTGCACTTTCTCCAGCTCTGCCTGTTTCACCTTCACAGTCTGCTGCTGTTGTTCACTGAGCAGCTACAGTAGATGATGAAATGATGTTTGATGTACAAACTGTTTCCAGATCTGCACAGATGTTCATTGATCCAGAAAACCACCTCTAAAGTTTCAGATGCTGCCGCACATAAATACACATCCAACATGTAATGTGTCCAGAGTCCTGTTATCAACTCTGTCTCTGAGGAATGATGTTCATATATTAGTAGTTTGTTTCACCAGGTACATGAAAACAAAATTACTGGCTGGATTTGATCACATGCTAACTTTTGAGTATTGCAGAAAGTGATTAAATTACAGAACCAACATCATCAATTTGTACCATGAATTCACTGGAGGACACAAATGTAGGGGAAGCTCTGACTGCAGCAAAGGAAATACAACATATATTGATTTTGTAGCTTGTGCTAACCACAAATATCCTATTTAATGAACATTCAAATATCCAGTTTCACTGAGAAAACTAATCTATATCCTAAAATTAAATGTGAAGTATGTTCATGTTTTCTCCTCCAGATGGTCCAAGACTTCCCTCTGTGTCAGTGAGTCCCTCTGCTGAGATAGTGGAGGGCAGTTCAGTGACTCTGACCTGTAGCAGTGATGCTAACCCAGCAGCTAATTACACCTGGTACAAGGAGAAACAAAAACTGATTCAAAGACCAGAAGGCTTCTATCATTTCTCCTCCATCAGCTCTGAGGACAGAGGGAACTACTCCTGCAAGTCTGAGAATCAGTATGGAGAGATCATGTCCTCGTCTGTATCAGTCGATGTCCAGTGTGAGTACAAAATATAAGTAACTCTGATGTCCTGCTGACTCAGCGTTAACAGACATACGACTTGTAGCCACAGTGAACCTGCTTCACATGTTTACACACATATCTGTAGATATATAATGTGAATTTACATTTAACTGTGGTCTATTTGTGTAGGTTGAAGAATGTCAGGTCTAAAAAGGCAAAATACACGTTTATGTTCACAGAGCACATGACCTTAATCCAAAATGTAAATATGACAAAGTCATCATCTGATGTGAATGACATGAGTCTTTAAATCTCCTCCAGATGCTCCAAGTCTTCCCTCTGTGTCAGTGAGTCCCTCTGCTGAGATAGTGGAGGGCAGTTCAGTGACTCTGACCTGTAGCAGTGATGCTAACCCAGCAGCTAATTACACCTGGTACAAGGAGAATGAAGACTCACCAAAAGCATCAGGACAGATCTTCACCATCACTGACATCAGAGCTGAACACAGTGGGAATTATTCCTGTGAAGTCCAGAACAGAAGAGGAAGAAACAAAACCAGCGTACATCTGACTGTGGCAGGTGAGTTATCCTCATTCACCTGCACGCACACCTGTTTACTGCACCAGACCAGATTAACATGTTAATATGTAACAACTCATAACTGGTGCAGAGAAAATAACATGTCCTGTCTGTGTTCAGAGGCAGTTTTTCTGTAGCTGTGTTCAGGGAGGAACCTCCATCATGTCAGAGGTGGAGGACTCTGACTGACTGATTAACAGACAGCATCACCTGGAAAAGTGATTTATTGATTCTCATCACATATCTGTGTGTATTTCTAGTGAATTCAAGAAAGATAATGAACATCATCAGGTTGACTCTGGTGGTCTTGATGCTGATTCCTCTTCTTCTTCTGAGTCTGTGGATGAGGTGAAACAATCAGAATCCATCTGCTCTTTTATTTTCTTCTTCAGACTTCATTTAGTTTTAGTGATGTGAGTTTCTCAATGTGGAATTTTGTATTTGTTGTTGTTGGACTCAATCCAGGAAGAAGAAAACTCTGAGCTCCACCACTGAACCACAACAACCTGTCGAGATGATGGAGGTGAGACAGAGAGAGAGGCCGTCTTGACAAAACCTCCTCTATATCACAGTTATAATAACGTGGCTGATCTGATGTGATGTCGGTTCATGAACGAGGTCCTTGGAGCTTCATTTTGTCGTCTCTCCTCATCAGTTGGACTCTCGTCCTGAGTATGAGGACGTCTCAGACTTCACTGCAGCACAGACAGAAGACACAGAGCAGCAGGAAGACATGCTGTGAAGTCCAGTCAGGTTAGAGACTCCTGCATCCAATAAAACATCCCGACTGTAGATTTACAGTCACAGTCACAAGTAAAACTTTACACGTGTTCTGTGATTCTCTTCAGATGCAGCTGAACCAGAGGCAGGACTCACCTGATGGACACAAAGAAGGACCACATTGAACTATGACAGAGGAGAGCGAGGCTGTGGAGGATGTGGGGGAAGTGGACACATTTACCTTCAGCTCCAAAAGTTTTCATGTTGAGTTTTCAGTAGCAGCAGCAGGTAGGAGTCAGCAGCACAGACAGTCAGCAGCAGCATGTAGCAGGAAGTTTAGAAGAACGTGGAGTCGGCAGCTTCAGCTGAATCATGTCCAGGTGTCAGACATGATTTATTGTTCAGATCAGCTTAATGCTTAAACTGTGAGAGCTTATTTTAACCTGTACAGTCAGTTATATTATAGACATTGATGAGATGTTAAACAAAATGTATTTTTAATTCTACAGAATAATAAATAATATCTGTGATCATCTTCTGGGTTTTCACCTGTCCTGGCTGACAAAGCCAATAAAGTGTGTTCAGAGTGAGACAGTGAGCTGAGAGCATCACATTTGACTTCATGTACAGTTTATATTTTCACACATTGAAACCAAACATAAGTCCAGTAGTAAAACACTTTGACAGATGTTACATTTTCCAGTTATTTCTGCTGCTGAGTCAAATCAACAGCCAGCTTCCACAACAAGTGAAGGAGCTGTTGGACAGCTCTGTAGGTGAAACATTAGTGAGCAGAACGTTTAAACTTCAGCTTTAAACTAATTATTCTTCTGTTAATCTTTGACATTATCATTTGTTCACCAGATATCAAGACATTTAAATTCAACTCTGTCCTTTAGCTTTGGCTTATTTCTCACATTGTCACATTTTGTGTCCATAAGAATGAAATGTGCCTCAGTTTAATGGTTCATCATGATTTGGGATGTTGCTGATATGAAGATGCACAGAGAAAGTTTTTACTGAGGAGGACCTGAACTTATATTTGAGCCGTAAATCTCCGTTAGGTTCAGTGAAATTCTTTTGTGGTGATTGAAGGAAGCAGAGTAGATCCAGGTTCACTAAATGTGAAGCCCTTTCACAATAAAAGCCCAGGTTTAGTCAACACCCTGATTATAACCTGATGCTTCAGAAATCTAATTTTTCAGTGTAAACAAGTCAAACTGACGTTTTAGTGGTAAAATGTGAAAACAAAGTAAATCTGAATGTAATGTAACATTCAGTGATGGAGGATAAAATGTTGTTTCAGGCTCCTGATTCAGTATCTCTGATGGTTCACTGCCCTCTAGTGGGGAAGTTTAAGTGTGGCACATTCAGGCTTCATCACTGTGAGTGCTTCCTCCTCTGTCTGCTTTAAAGGGTCAGTTCACCCAAATTACAAAGAGACACTTTCTCTCTTACCTTCAGTGGTGTGTAGCCACGCAGGTAGTTTTGTTCTGTTTCTCTGAACACTGTGAGGTTTGGAGGTTTTTTCAAATGTTAGGTGACACTTTGTTTGATCCCAATCTACATGAACTATGTGCGTCACATGTTCATGTGTTGTTAACACTAACAGATGTGGGAGTTTCTCTCGGCTCAGTTTTCTGCTTTTCTCTGCACACAGCAGCAACCTGACTGCAGAGTGAACAGAGAAGACACAAACCAGGAAACAGCAACAACATGTCACTCTCCATCCTCTCTTATAATGAACCCTCTTCTCCTCTTCCGCTTCAGTCAAACTGCCTCGTGGTTCACAGGTACAATGCATTCCTGTTCCTTCACTACACCTGCAGACTGCCTCGGAGCACAGAGATATCAACTGTAGAGGGCAGCTGTAAATATTTACAGTCAAAATCAAGAATGTGACTTAATGCATGTTATACTGCATTTATTATAGAATTTACGCTTTGTAAGACAACACAACTTTAGTGCGATGTGGGTGTTGGCTCGCACTCAGCATGTCATGTATGTTAATAAGCTAAAGAGGAAGTACATCTAGTGGTTTAAGAGCCTGATATCTGTCTTCTGCTCACTCACAACTGAGGAACGGCTTCTTTCAAGACGACGTCCGTCTTCACTGTAAGTAGAATTGTTTGTAGATGTGTCTGATACTGTAAACCTCCTGTGTGCATCATTATTTTATCTGCTGACATGTTTTATTGTCTCTGAAACCTCACAGAGAGATCAGAGGAGCAGATATGAGTTTAAGTGCAGCAGTGAGTGGATTTGTCGTCTTCCTTCTCTCTGTGTCAGGTACAGTTACATTTACTGCATTTAAAGAGGGAATCTGGACTTTTGCATGAAGTAGCTGTGTGCTCAGCACTTTTACATGCTGTAAACTGAGAATATTTTGGGTTTTCAGAACTTTTCCCTTCTCATCCTGTTTAATGTGTTGTAAAGTCGAGCCTGGCTGCAGAAGCAGCAGCTCATGTGGAGGACGATTAGTTTGTATCTGCAGCTACTTTCATCACAGTGAAGTTTTTTGGAGGGATTTTGTTCTCACAGTAAAACCCCCAAAACTGACTGTACTTGTTGTATATGATGGTACATCTGCACCACTCCCTGCTAGTTCTGTTAGTGCTGTCTGACCTCAGTGTGATGTTTCCATGCTATATGCAGACAGCTTATCTTGACATCATAGCTGCTTGAAGCAGTTTGACACCTCAGTGTTCTGCTTTTTTTTTTGTAGTTTTCACACTCAGCAGCATCCTGATCACAGAGTGAACAGAGAGAAGTGACCAAGAACAGCACAGACTCTAATAAATAATATTTCTCCTCTTATCCTGGTCAGTAAACTGCATTAAAGGTCACAGGTTCAATACATTCCTGTTCACTTCACTGCACCTTCAGACTGGGTGCACACTGAGTTTAACTGTAGAAAGCATGTTCACATCTTCCACTCTTCCTTTGTTTGTGTTCATCCTCCCTAAAGGGAAGTTAACATGTGGGTGGAGTAACATGAGTATTTTGTTCAACTTTTCTATAAATTATGTTTCTATGAATTTTCTGTGTGGACGACTTTTTGTTGACACATGATTAAGAACTGTTGATGACAGTAATTAGTCTGATAATGGAGGATTTTGAAGCACGTCCATGTTACCTTTCCTCCACATCATATTGGTAGTTTGATCATCTTTTGTCTTGTTAACTGATTGTTAACCGAAGTTATTCAGTTTCATTGTGTTTTCTGATGTTCTCTGTGTTACAGTGATACAGGGTCAGGATGGCTGGGGAGTGACTTACAGCTCTACTGAGGTCTGTGCCTTCAAAGGATCAACAGTGGACATGAGCTGCACCTACAGATACCCATCTACTGTACAGAGAGTAGAGAACAGGTTCTGGTTCAGGACAGTGCAGAATGAGAATTATGTGGATCTGAAAAATGAGCCAGGATATTCAGGTCGTGTGCAGTATGACTGTATTAACAAGGACTGCAGTCTGAGAATCACAGACCTGAGAGAGAGCGACTCAGCTGAGTACAAGTTCAGATTCATTACAGACCAAGAAGGTGGGACATATACTGGTTCACCTGGAGTCACTTTGACTGTCACAGGTAACATTTTCATTCATATTGGAATTATTTGCAAATGTTCAACATCTGAAGAACAATAATATAAATGTGTGTGTTTGTTGACAGTTTGTCTAAAATAACATTCTTGTTCTTTTTTCACAGATCCAGATCTCCAGGTGCAGGTGAGCAGATCCTCATATTCTAGCTGGAGAGACCTGAAGTGTCACAGCAGTTGTCGTCTACCTGATCGTTCTTCCTACATCTGGTACAAAAGTGGAGAGAAAATTCCATCACAAACATCTTCTACTTATTCAAACTACTATACTTATGCAGACAGTTATTCCTGTGCTGTTGAAGGACATGAGGATTTCCCCTCTCCTCCAGTGTGTGAGTTTACTACACTAACATAACACCATCTGATGGAGTCTGATAACTACATGGATTTTAATATGGAGACCTTCATTGTGACTCTTCATCAACTCTGGTTTAAAAATGATCAGAACTTTGTTTTATCTTTCAGGTGTTGATGGTCAAACCTGCAACAGAGTGATTTACACTGACAGAAGCATCTGTGCCTCCAAAGGATCATCAGTGGACATTTCTTGTACTTACAGCAGTTATGGAACTATCAGATCTAAATTCTGGTTCAGTCCTGAACGTTCTCATCAGTGGCAGAGTCCTTCACAGCCTGAGGACCTTAGTGACTCCCAGTTTGCAGGTCGTGTTCAGGTCCTTGAATCAGAGAGAGGACACTCCACTCTGAGAATCACTGACCTGACAGAGAGTGATTCAGCTGAGTACAAGTTGAGATTCATTACAGACCAAGAAGGTGGGACATATACTGGTTCACGTGGAGTCACTTTGAGGGTCACAGGTAACATTTTCATTAATGTTGGAATTATTTCCAAATGTTCAACATCTGAAGAACAATGATATAAATGTGGGTGATTGTTGACAGTTTGTCTAAAATAACATTCTTGTTCTTTTTTCACAGATCCAGATCTTCAGGTGAAGGTGAGCAGATCCTCAGATTCTAGCTGGAAATACCTGAAGTGTCACAGCAGTTGTCGTCTACCTGATCGTTCTTCCTACATCTGGTACAGAAATGGACGGAAAATTCCATCACAAACATCTTCTACTTATTCAGTCTACTATACTTATGCAGCCAGTTTTTCCTGTGCTGTTGAAGGCCATGAGGATTTCCCCTCTCCTCCAGTGTGTGAGTTTACTACACTAACATAACACCATCTGATGGAGTCTGATAACTACATGGATTTTAATATGGAGACTTTCATTGTGACTCTTCATCAACTCTGGTTTAAAAATGATCAGAACTTTGTTTTATCTTTCAGGTGCTGATGGTCAAACCTGCAACAGAGTGATTTACACTGACAGAAGCATCTGTGCCTCCAAAGGATCATCAGTGGACATTTCTTGCACTTACAGCAGTGATGAAATTATTAAATCTAAATTCTGGTTCAGTCCTGAACGTTCTCATCAGTGGCAGAGTCCTTCACAGCCTGAGGACCTTAGTGACTCCCAGTTTGCAGGTCGTGTTCAGGTCCTTGAATCAGAGAGAGGACGCTCCACTCTGAGAATCACTGACCTGACAGAGAGTGATTCAGCTCAGTATCACTTCAAGTTTACAACACAATGGTCTGAGTGGAGGAGTAGTTTACCTGGTACAACTCTGACTGTCACAGGTACTGATGAACACACACTGATGTAAAACATCAACATAGTACATTTAGAAACAGTGAAGATGTTGAAAATGATGGATCATCATGAGTTTGTGTAATAATTACTGTTGTGTTGGCACTAATGTTCACTGCTAGTTGTAGGAATAGTAAGTGTTGTGTTGTCGTGTGTGTACATCTATCAGTGATTTCTGTTAGAACCAGTGATGATAATATTGTTTCTTGTTCTCATATCCAGCTCTGCAGGTGCAGGTGACCAGAATAACAGTCCACCAGTCTGATACTGAGGCAGAGCTGAAGTGTCACAGCAGCTGCAGTCCAGCTGCTCGTCTTTCCTACGTCTGGTTCAAGAATGGACAGAGAGTCACAGGGGTGGAGACATCTTCTTTTAAAGGCCGGGTTTATCCTGGAGACATCATCTCTTGTGCTTTGAAAGGACATGAGAACTACGGCTCTCCTCCAGTCTGTGAGTTTGATCCACTGCATCAGGAAAAAGACGTGCAGACACACTGGCTTCTAAAAGTTGTAGATGCAGCTGGTATAGAAAATTAAACTGCTACAACTAGAAATAATATTCACACTGTCAGGACTCTGCAAACAGGACCTGAACACAACCAGCATGTACAGTATGGATAATGATGTGTAAAGGTTTTGGAAAGTAAACATTTCTAACAGCTTGTTAGTGACTGTTGTTTTCTTTTTTTTAATTAATCTTGTTATTAATTTCAGTTCCCATTATAGTCAACAGCATGAACAGCTGCTGTGGTAATGGAGACAATCAAAAAGAAACAAAGACAGTTTAATCCAAATTGTAATTTTTTGCGACATCTTAAAATAATACATGTTGACATCTCCTCCAGATGGTCCAAGACTTCCCTCTGTGTCAGTGAGTCCCTCTGCTGAGATAGTGGAGGGCAGTTCAGTGACTCTGACCTGTAGCAGTGATGCTAACCCAGCAGCTAAATACACCTGGTACAAGGAGCATGGAGATCCAGACCTTCAACCTCTCAGTAAAGATCCACAGCTTGTCTTCAGCTCCATCCAGTCCTCTGACTCTGGAGAGTATAACTGTACAGCTGAGAACCAGCTGGGGAGGAGGACGTCTGAATACATCTATGTTAATGTGACATGTGAGTAAATTGCAGCTGATTTAAATCAACTAATGACTTTTTAAAACTTTATTACCCAGTCAGATGTTTTGCTGATGGTGCACTTTCTCCAGCTCTGCCTGTTTCAACTTCACAGTCTGCTGCTGTTGTTCACTGAGCAGCTACAGTAGATGATGAAATGATGTTTTATGTAAAACTGTTTCCAGATCTGCACAGATGTTCATTGATCCAGAAAACCACCTCTAAAGTTTCAGATGCTGCCGCACATAAATACACATCCAACATGTAATGTGTCCAGAGTCCTGTTATCAACTCTGTCTCTGAGGAGTGATGTTTAGTACTTATATACTAGTTTGTATTGTCACAAATATTTTGATGGAAACAAAATTGCTGTCTTGATTTTTTTACATGGCCACATTTTCAGAATTGTTGGAAGAGAAAACGTTTCGTTCTCCACACAGTTAAATTACAGAACCAGCATCATCAGTTGTTGCCATAAATTCACTGGAGATCAGAACTGATATAATTTTCTTCTCCAGTTCCCCAGTATTTAGAGCACATTTGAAACATATCTGTGTGATGTGATGTTACCACAATTTACTCTTGAAAATGCAACAGGAACAAGTTGCCCTAACACACACAATCACACAACCACACACACTTTTTAAAGGATGAACAAATGATGGAAGGATTTTTGCCTCGTGTCACAAATGAAATCTGACAATTTTGCACCCGACCTGAGAACACAGACACTAGTTTTATTTAATAGATTTTGCAAAGGATTGAATCAACCTGCACCACCTTCACTCTGACTAATATTTCCTGTATTGTATTTCATATGTTATTTATCTGAAAGTGATCTGCAATCTTAAAATTAAAATGTAAAATGTGTTCATGTTTTCTCCTCCAGATGGTCCAAGACTTCCCTCTGTGTCAGTGAGTCCCTCTGCTGAGATAGTGGAGGGCAGTTCAGTGACTCTGACCTGTAGCAGTGATGCTAACCCAGCAGCTAATTACACCTGGTACAAGGAGAATGAAGACTCACCAAAAGCATCAGGACAGATCTTCACCATCACTGACTTCAGAGCTGAACACAGTGGGAATTATTCCTGTGAAGTCCAGAACAGAAGAGGAAGAAACAAAACCAGCGTACATCTGACTGTTCTGGCAGGTGAGTTATTGATGGCAGTACAGATTTTATACGTACTTGATCGTATGGAAAATCACAGACATTTTTTTCAGTAAGAGCAGAAAACATTTGACCTCACCTGGGGAGACTGTAGGAGAAGAAGCACTCTGTGAGGCTTCTTAACCTGACAGTCACATCCTCTGGATAGGAGGCAGGAAACAGAGTGTTCCAGTTATCTGGGAGTCATCCTCAAGACGACAGATCAGATCAGATTTTTATCTTTCAGCTGAAACAGTGTTCAGAGTTTTTGTACTCTGTTACATAATGAAGGGCTCATAGGAATATAATAATCTTGCTTACCTGTGTCTACCTTTAAAATATTAAAGAACATGTTCCCTGATGTTTCTGTTGGTGTCCTGCTGCAGTTTTGAGTACAGTTATTGTTTCTTGAGAGTTTTAACTCTCTGAGCACTCAGAGTGAGAGTTTGTCTTTATTGTTGGGCTCCTGCCAAACACATCCAGTGTGACTGTTGGCTTTTGTCTTGTGATCATAATACCTGTGGAAATAATGTCAGTGTTGAGCTCAGGTGTGAAAACTGTCCATTTATTGGTTTGTTAGGATGGTGTATTGTTGTACGCAGATGATACTGTCCTACTGGCTTCTTTAGACCTCGACTGAGAAAAGCTCCTGTGCACTTATAGAAATGAAACATGACACGGTTGTTTTAACTTTAACAAGATTGTACATTTGGACTCAAATACAACCTTGGTTAAAAATATTTAACCACATGAGTTTATTGCCATTATGTCAGGGATGTAATCCAGTGTAATTCAGAAACTGTGCACTACATTTTCTGCCCAGCAGAGGGCACTGAGGAGTTTATGTTTCAACCTAATCTCTCTGTCATGTACTATACTACATGTGTCCACAGCCTGACAGATAGTCCACCTATACTGAGCTGGACATTAACTGATTTAATACATACAGATGCACTGTCATCCAAGACATCTTTGTTTTTCCCCTCTTGTTTTACCATATATCAATGTCTGGGACCAACAGAACAAAACATGCTGTAACACTCTGATTAACTGTCTGTTTTCTTTTGATCACCATTTTATAGTATCATGGAAATCAGTGGCTGCTGGAACAATCACTGTCGTTCTCCTGGCTATCATATCCCTCTCTGTCTTCCTGTGGATCAGGTGAGAAGCTCTGTTCTACTGAGTCACTGAATGTTCATTCACTGCAATTTAGAATTAAAACATTGAGTCGTTTATGTTTTAATTAACTTTTCTAACCAGGAAAAAGAGGTCTTCCAGGGAATCTACTGAGGCTGAAGAGAGACCAGACAACAGGGAACAGGTGAGGACAGTTATGTATTTAACTCTAGAAGACATAAAACCCTGTCTGACTCCTGTTTGTTCACACTGCTGAGTCACTCAGTGTCTTTAAGGGTTTCTAGAGAACTCATCTGACAGAGGAGGACTTCATGTTGCACTTCTGACAGCAGAGATATTAGTTCCATTATTATCACAGCTGCTTCAGCTTCGGCTGTTTTCATCCTGGTTTCAATCTTCTGCAAGAATGCACTGTTCAAATGAAAGACTCGTATAAAATATGTAGCTGAAAGTAATTCTGTTTGCGTCTACCTGACCAGGGAGAGTCGGAGGAGCAGGACGACTTTCATTACACCAGCGTCCACTTCTCCAACAACCAGGCAGATAATCTGTACTCCAACATCAGACCAGCTCAGCCTCGAAGACACGTGGAGCAACAGGAAGTCGAGTACGCTGCTGTCAGATTTAACAGTGCCAGTACCGCCCCGAGGTGAGCAGCTCTTCATACAGGAACACTCTGCAATATTAAAATGACTTCACTTTGAAATGCACTCATTGCTTTTGCATTCTCCTTCATCTGTCTTTATCATCACTGTTGAGATGAGAATTGTTTTATTTCATACAATATCTTTTCTTCTTCTTAGAGCCAGAGGTCAGGGAGCTGCAGAGGATCCAGCTGCGTTGTACAGCACCGTCAACAAAACCTGCTGACCTGCATTTATAGTCTGATATTTCTGTTCCTTCATAACATTTGTATCATAGCAGGAATATACAATAGAGACAATGATATATCTTAGAGAAGCTCGGATTTATGAACTTAACATACACCAGTGTTCAGCTTAGTGGAAGAATGTGTTAAGTTACTTTTTTATCCAATTAATTGTAAATATAACTCCTAATGTGCTTTTTATAGAAACCTGATAAATGAAAGTTCAATATTCGGTGAACTTTTATCTTTTATCTTTGAAATAGTCTCTGACAACTGTAATTCCCCCCAAATTTCCCCGCAGCTACTTTGTGAGTTACTCTCAGACCAAACTGTAGGAGTCTAAGACTCAATCTCAATTAGAAGAGTCACGATATAACGACATTAACAATAATCATGATATTTAAAATGAAATACTAATAGTGTTAATATTACAAACATGATAGCAGCTTGTAAATAATATATCGCCTCTTTCCGTTTCTTTCCCTTCCCATTTTGTCGTGGTAGGTGATGATAACGCACCTTAATGCTGGTTGAGTGTAACTGTTCTTTTTGTACACATCAGTACAGTCATGGTCAGAGGCTCTCTCTCCACCTCTCTACACTCGTATTTTGAGGGTAATCAATTTGCCAAAAAAGAGACAAAACACACAGTAAACAAAGTTAGAGATGAATTTGACTGAGCATTATTGTTTCCATATTCTCTAGAGATATTGTGATAATATTGTTATTTAGGCAATGATAATTGTGTAGTTACAATCTGATATTGTGACAGCTCTAATCCCAATACACCCTTTGCCCCGACCACTTAGCCCTGCCTCTGTTTTGTGTGTTCACATCTAGAGTAGTGTGTCCTGAGTCTTGTTGTGACAGAGGAGTACGACAAAGATCTCTGCAAACTGAGCTTCTTTTTTCAAAGGCACACTTCAAACTGAGAGTTATCAGACCTCTCTGCTGTTTCAATGTATTATAGTCATTTTCTTTATAAGCAGCTTTGAACAATCACAACTAGATCACTGATGTCTCAGTACCTGGCTAATGTTACATCATGTTATTTTTTTTGTATATATATTACTTTTAAAATTCACAGTTGTTTATCTATTTTTCTGCAGCTCAGTCGCAAAAATAAAATGTTGTCATGTTACGTTTCTGCAAATCCTGAAATTTGTGTTGTACGTACTATATCGACATCTCTACAATTCATGTCATATAATGTTCATATTACCTGTTTATAAGCTGACTGTCATATCAGGAAGTGGAGGGTGATGTGTTGATGTTTCAGCATTTGTAAGCATGAAACCACTTCATTTTTCAACATCCGGACATTTCCAAACATGATCTTTTCTGAACCCCAACAAGTGTTTTTCTTGCCTAAACCTTATCAGACCATGAGCAGTGTTGCTACAACATACAACTGAAAATCATACCTAAAGATACATACAGTACCGATTTTATTCGTGCATATTTGTGAGACTGGGTTGTTTTTCCTGACCTCTCAGTCTGACTCTTGTCCTTTTATAACATGTTTATTTTACCCTGGAGATCAATAAAGTATCATACTTACTTACTGAATTGATTGATGAACGGTGCCAGATTAATTGATATTTCAGACCACACCTGCAAGGTGACCTTTATACAAAACATTAAACATTTCTTAACATAATATCTTAGAGTGGACAGATGATTGATCTAGCCCATCATTGTGACTTTGCATCATAACTTAAGTTTTTTTAATCTGATAATTGATACTTTTTTCCTCACAATTTCTACATTTTCAAATCTTATTTTCATGACTTGTCATGGGAATATAAGTATTTTTGTATAATAAAGGCTCGTTTTCATGATTTTATTTTCTTTAATTGACGATGCTGGGCTTCCCCAGGCTCCCTGAACTACTCAGTTCACGTTCCGAGCCATGACGTCAGACGTAAGAGCGAAATTAACGGCAATACCGTTTAAGTAGGTCAAAGGTCAGAGGTCAAAGAACGGTCGCGCGCCTCTAAAATGACGTATGCATAATAACAGAAATGTAGACGTTGATTAACTGTCAGTTGGTGACGTACAGTTGCTGTTTTAGTTGGTGAAAGTTAAGCTAACTACGAGTTAAAATGACTCGAAACAGTTTTAACACGAATGAAGATTAAAATACGGCTTCTGTGTTTACCTGTGGTAAGTTGTGATGATGTTAGCAAGATATTAACTGACACACCTCGAAAATGTATATATTCTAAATGCTAATGCTAGCTTACTGTTTTAGCAGAAAATCCAGCTGTATGCTAGCTGCCCAGTGTCAAGTGGTGGAAAGTAGCTAACGTTATTTTAACATTAATTAACTTATTAAATACTGTATTGTGTCATATTCTGCTTTAAGATCGCTTGAATATGTCTTCCAATGCTGCTTCTACTTGACTACAACTCAGACAAACATATTTTTAGCTGTAGTTGATTACTTTGAGAGCTGATTCCTTTAGTATTGGTTTTTGTTGATACCAACTTGATAAGATTAAACATGTATCAGTAATGCATCAATACTAAAATAATTTATTCGGTTTAATATAAACTTTTTTAAGGGTTTCATTCTGCATTATGACGACTTCACGGTAATTAAAGAGCATGTTGTTATGTCTGGTGGTTTTGGAATACACACTTCTGTACATCCGGTCTGAGGGTAGAAGCATGAACAGTCCGTGGTGGGGGTGGTTGGGGTCACTCCTGTGGACTCTGCGGTGGTAAATGCTCTGCAGAGAGGGCAGTAGAGTTCTGGTGATCTTCTCCGCAGTCTTTACCACTGTCTGAAGGTGTCTGCTGTCCATAGCAGAAGTGCTGCTGCACTAGATGGTGATACAGCCGGTTAAGATGCTCTCAACAATGGAGCTATAGTCATTGCTGAGGAGCTCAGGCTACATGCCAATCTTCCTCAGCCTTCTCCGAAAATATGGCCGCTGTTGGGCCCACTTTACCAGCTGTGTGGTGTTGAATGACCAAGTGAGGTCATCACTGATGTGGACACCCAGGTACTTGAAGCTGCTCACCCTCACTACTTATAGCTCCCATGTACAGTGGGCGATGCGGTCTCCCTCCTGTAGGCCACTTCGTCCCCACCACTGATGCATCCTATCACTGAGGTGTCGTCTGCAAACTTTAGGATGGTGTTGTCTTTGTGGGAGGTGACACAGTAATAGTTGAACAGGGCGTAGAGAATGGGGCTGAGGACGCATCCCTGTGGAGTGCCATTGTTTGTGATGATGCTGGCTGAAGTCCTAATTCCAATCCTGACAGTCTGGGGCCTGCCAGTCAGAAAGTCTAGGAGCCAGTCACAGATTGTTGTACTCAGCATAGTCCTGTATGCTGACAGAAGAGTCCTCCAGAGTGGCTGCAGCTTTAAACACATCCCAGTCTGTCCAAACAAAACAGTCCCGCAGGATGCTTTCAGTGTCCGGGGTCCGGAGTTTGACTTGTTTAGTCACAGGGTTTATCTGTTTCAGTCTTTGTCTGTATGCCGGATACAGGACCAAAGAGATGTGGTCTGAGTGCCCGAAGTGCAGGCGGGGTGCAGCCTTGTAGGCTCCGAGTATACTGCTGTAAACATGATCCAGTGTATTTTAATCATGGGAGGGAATATCCACAGGTTGATAATATTCAGAGAATACAGTCTTTAAGTTGCAGTGGCTAAAGTCACCAGCGGCGAGGAAGACAGCATCAGGATGAACTGTCTCTTGCGCACTGATGATGTCATGAAGTTTGCTGAGCGCTGCTGTGGAGTTGGCTCTCAGGGGATGTAAAGAGCGGCCAAAAACACAGCAGTAAATTCCCTCAGTAGATGGAAGGAACAGCATTTCAGCAGTAGAAACTCGACATCTGGTCTGTATATCTCCACACGACGAGTTGTTGATAAACACAAACACACGTCCCCCTCTGGCCTTACCAGAGGCTGCAGTCCAAAGTCAGTGACTTTGTCTGAGAGCCAGGTCTCTGTGAAGTTTTTGACCATTACTCTGAACTATGGACTCCTGAACTCAGTCATTACCTGTGCTGCTTCATAAATTAGATGTCCAGTGTAGACAAGTCAAACTGAAGTTTTAGTGGTAAAATGTGAAAACAAAGTAAATCTGAATGTAATGTAACATTCAGTGATGGAGGATAAAATGTTGTTTCAGGCTCCTGATTCAGTATCTCTGATGGTTCACTGCCCTCTAGTGGGGAAGTTTAAGTGTGGCACATTCAGGCTTCATCACTGTGAGTGCTTCCTCCTCTGTCTGCTTTAAAGGGTCAGTTCACCCAAATTACAAAAAGACACTTTCTCTCTTACCTTCAGCGGTGTGTAGCCACACAGGTAGTTTTGTTCTGTCTCTCTGAACACTGTGAGGTTTGGAGGTTTTTTCAAATGTTAGGTGACCCAGTCTACATGTTGGACATCTCTGAGCAGTTTCTCAATCTGAACCACCTAAATGACACAAATCCATTAAAAACAACTGTGTGTCCTCATCAGATCCCACCAGTCTTCTTGAACTATGTGTGTCAATCACGACTTTAGTACGATGTGGGTGTTGACTGGCATTTGGCACGTCATGTATGTTAATAAGCTAAAGCGGAAGTACATCTAGTGGTTTAAGAGTGTGATATCTGACTTCTGCTCACTCACAACTGAGGAACGGCTTCTTTCAAGACGACGTCCGTCTTCACTGTAAGTAGAATTGTTTGTAGATGTGTCTGATACTGTAAACCTCCTGTGTGCATCATTATTTTATCTGCTGACATGTTTTATTGTCTCTGAAACCTCACAGAGAGATCAGAGGAGCAGATATGAGTTTAAGTGCAGCAGTGAGTGGATTTGTCGTCTTCCTTCTCTCTGTGTCAGGTACAGTTACATTTACTGCATTTAAAGAGGGAATCTGGACTTTTGCATGAAGTAGCTGTGTGCTCAGCACTTTTACATGCTGTAAACTGAGAATATTTTGGGTTTTCAGAACTTTTCCCTTCTCATCCTGTTTAATGTGTTGTAAAGTCGAGCCTGGCTGCAGAAGCAGCAGCTCATGTGGAGGACAATTAGTTTGTATCTGCAGCTACTTTCATCACAGTGAAGTTTTTTGGAGGGATTTTGTTCTCACAGTAAAACCCCCAAAACTGACTGTACTTGTTGTATATGATGGTGCATCTGCACCACTCCCTGCTAGTTCTGTTAGTGCTGTCTGACCTCAGTGTGATGTTTCCATGCTATATGCAGACAGCTTATCTTGACATCATAGCTGCCTGAAGCAGTTTGACACCTCAGTGTTCTGCTTTTATTTTGTAGTTTTCACACTTACCTCAGCAGCATCCTGATCACAGAGTGAACAGAGAGAAGTGACCAAGAACAGCACAGACTCTAATAAATAATATTTCTCATCTTATCCTGGTCAGTAAACTGCATTAAAGGTCACAGGTTCAATACATTCCTGTTCACTTCACTGCACCTTCAGACTGGGTGCACACTGAGTTTAACTGTAGAAAGCATGTTCACATCTTCCACTCTTCCTTTGTTTGTGTTCATCCTCCCAAAAGGGAAGTTAACATGTGGGTGGAGTAACATGAGTATTTTCTTCAACTTTTCTCTAAATTATGTTTCTATGAATTTTCTGTGTGGACGATTTTTTGTTGACACATGATTAAGAACTGATGATGACAGTAATTAGTCTGATAATCGAGGATTTTGAAGCACGTCCATGTTACCTTTCCTCCACATCATGTTGGTAGTTTGATCACCTTTTGTCTCATTAACTGATTGTTAACTGAAGTTTCATTGTGTTTTCTGATGTTCTCTGTGTTACAGTGATACAGGGTCAGGATGACTGGGGAGTGACTTACAGCTCTACTGAGGTCTGTGCCTTCAAAGGATCAACAGTGGACATGAGTTGCACCTACAGATACCCATCTACTGTACAGAGAGTTGAGAACAGGTTCTGGTTCAGGACAGTGCAGAATGAGAATTATGTGGGTCTGAAAAATGAGCTAGGATATTCAGGTCGTGTGCAGTATGACTGTATTAACAAGGACTGCAGTCTGAGAATCACAGACCTGAGAGAGAGCGACTCAGCTGAGTACAAGTTCAGGTTCATAACAAACCAACCAGGTGGGAGATACATTGGTTCACCTGGAGTCACTTTGAGGGTCACAGGTAACATTTTCATTCATATTGGAATTATTTCCAAATGTTCAACATCTGAAGAACAATGATATAAATGTGTGTGTTTGTTGACAGTTTGTCTAAAATAACATTCTTGTTCTTTTTTCACAGATCCAGATCTCCAGGTGCAGGTGAGCAGATCCTCAGATTCTAGCTGGAGAGACCTGAAGTGTCACAGCAGTTGTCATCTACCTGATCGTTCTTCCTACATCTGGTACAAAAGTGGACAGAAAATTCCATCACAAACATCTTCTACTTATTCAGTCTACTATAATTCTGTAGACAGTTATTCCTGTGCTGTTGAAGGACATGAGGATTTCCCCTCTCCTCCAGTGTGTGAGTTTACTACACTAACATAACACCATCTGATGGAGTCTGATAACTACATGGATTTTAATATGGAGACCTTCATTGTGACTCTTCATCAACTCTGGTTTAAAAATGATCAGAACTTTGTTTTATCTTTCAGGTGTTGATGGTCAAACCTGCAACAGAGTGATTTACACTGACAGAAGCATCTGTGCCTCCAAAGGCTCATCAGTGGACATTTCTTGTACTTACAGCAGTTTTAACATTATCAGGTCTAAATTCTGGTTCAGTCCTGATCGTTCTCATCAGTGGCAGAGTCCTTCACAGCCTGAGGACCTTAGTGACTCCCAGTTTGCAGGTCGTGTTCAGGTCCTTGAATCAGAGAGAAGACGCTCCACTCTGAGAATCACTGACCTGACAGAGAGTGATTCAGCCGAGTACAAGTTCAGATTCATTACAGACCAAGAAGGAGGGACATATACTGGTTCACGTGGAGTCACTTTGAGGGTCACAGGTAACATTTTCATTCATGTTGGAATTATTTCCAAATGTTCAACATCTGAAGAACAATAATATAAATGTGTGTGTTTGTTGACAGTTTGTCTAAAATAACATTCTTGTTCTTTTTTCACAGATCCAGATCTCCAGGTGAAGGTGAGCAGATCCTCAGATTCTAGCTGGAAATACCTGAAGTGTCACAGCAGTTGTCGTCTACCTGATCGTTCTTCCTACATCTGGTACAGAAATGGACGGAAAATTCCATCACAAACATCTTCTACTTATTCAGTCTACTATACTTATGCAGCCAGTTTTTCCTGTGCTGTTGAAGGACATGAGGATTTCCCCTCTCCTCCAGTGTGTGAGTTTACTACACTAACATAACACCATCTGATGGAGTCTGATAACTACATGGATTTTAACATGGAGACCTTCATTGTGACTCTTCATCAACTCTGGTTTAAAAATGATCAGAACTTTGTTTTATCTTTCAGGTGCTGATGGTCAAACCTGCAACAGAGTGATTTACACTGACAGAAGCATCTGTGCCTCCAAAGGATCATCAGTGGACATTTCTTGTACTTACAGCAGTGATGAAATTATTAAATCTAAATTGTGGTTCAGTCCTGAACGTTCTCATCAGTGGCAGAGTCCTTCACAGCCTGAGGACCTTAGTGACTCCCAGTTTGCAGGTCGTGTTCAGGTCCTTGAATCAGAGAGAGGACGCTCCACTCTGAGAATCACTGACCTGACAGAGAGTGATTCAGCTCAGTATCACTTCAAGTTTACAACACAATGGTCTGAGTGGAGGAGTAGTTTACCTGGTACAACTCTGACTGTCACAGGTACTGATGAACACACACTGATGTAAAACATCAACATAGTACATTTAGAAACAGTGAAGATGTTGAAAATGATGGATCATCATGAGTTTGTGTAATAATTACTGTTGTGTTGGCACTAATGTTCACTGCTAGTTGTAGGAATAGTAAGTGTTGTGTTGTCGTGTGTGTACATCTATCAGTGATTTCTGTTAGAACCAGTGATAATAATATTGTTTCTTGTTCTCATATCCAGCTCTGCAGGTGCAGGTGACCAGAATAACAGTCCACCAGTCTGATACTGAGGCAGAGCTGAAGTGTCACAGCAGCTGCAGTCCAGCTGCTCGTCTTTCCTACGTCTGGTTCAAGAACGGACAGAGAGTCACAGGGGTGGAGACATCTTCTTTTAAAGGCCGGGTTTATCCTGGAGACATCATCTCTTGTGCTTTGAAAGGACATGAGAACTACGGCTCTCCTCCAGTCTGTGAGTTTGATCCACTGTGTCAGGAAAAAGACGTGCAGACACACTGGCTTCTAAAAGTTGTAGATGCAGCTGGTATAGAAAATTAAACTGCTACAACTAGAAATAATATTCACACTGTCAGGACTCTGCAAACAGGACCTGAACACAACCAGCATGTACAGTATGGATAACGATGTGTAAAGGTTTTGGAAATTAAACATTTCTAACAGCTTTTTAGTGACTGTTGTTTTCTTTTTTTAAATTAATCTTGTTATTAATGTCAGTTCCCATTATAGTCAACAGCATGAACAGCTGCTGTGGTAATGGAGACAATCAAAAAGAAACAAAGACAGTTTAATCCAAATAGTAATTTTTTGCGACATCTTAAAATAATACATGTTGACATCTCCTCCAGATGGTCCAAGACTTCCCTCTGTGTCAGTGAGTCCCTCTGCTGAGATAGTGGAGGGCAGTTCAGTGACTCTGACCTGTAGCAGTGATGCTAACCCAGCAGCTAATTACACCTGGTACAAGAAGAACCAAACACTGATTCAAGGAACAGAAGGCATCTATCATTTCTCCTCCATCAGCTCTGAGGACAGAGGGAACTACTCCTGCAAGTCAGAGAATCAGTATGGAGAGATCATGTCCTCGTCTGTATCAGTCGATGTCCAGTGTGAGTACAAAATATAAGTAACTCTGATGTCCTGCTGACTCAGCGTTACAAGCCATACGACTTGTAGCCACAGTGAACCTGCTTCACATGTTTATACACATATCTCCAGATATATAATGTGAATTTACTGTTAACTGTGGTCTGTTTGTGTAGGTTGAAGAATGTCAGGTCTAAAAAGGCAAAATACAAGTTTATGTTCACAGAGCACATGACCTTAATCCAAAATGTAAATATGACAAAGTCATCATCTGATGTGAATGACATGAGTCTCTTTAAATCTCCTCCAGATGGTCCAAGACTTCCCTCTGTGTCAGTGAGTCCCTCTGCTGAGATAGTGGAGGGCAGTTCAGTGACTCTGACCTGTAGCAGTGATGCTAACCCAGCAGCTAATTACACCTGGTACAAGGAGAATGAAGACTCACCAAAAGCATCAGGACAGATCTTCACCATCACTGACATCAGAGCTGAACACAGTGGGAATTATTCATGTGAAGCCCAGAACAGAAGAGGAAGAAACAAAACCAGCGTACATCTGACTGTTCTGGCAGGTGAGTTATCCTCATTCACCTGCACACACACCTGTTTACTGCACCAGACCAGATTAACATGTTAATATGTAACAACTCATAACTGATGCAGAGAAAATAACATTTCCTGTCTGTGTTCAGAGACAGTTTTTCTGTAGCTGTGTTCAGGGAGGAACCTCCATCATGTCAGAGGTGGAGGACTCTGACTGACTGATTAACAGACAGCATCACCTGGAAAAGGGATTTATTGATTCTCATCACATATCTGTGTGTATTTCTAGTGAATTCAACAAAGATAAAGAACATCATCAGGTTGACTCTGGTGGTCTTGATGCTGATTCCTCTTCTTCTCCTGAGTCTGTGGACCAGGTGAAACAATCAGAATCCATCTGCTCTTTTATTTTCTTCTTCAGACTTCATTTAGTTTTAGTGATATGAGTTTCTCAATGTGTAAGATTGATTTGATTGATTTGTTGTTGTTGGACTCAATCCAGGAAGAAGAAAACTCTGAGCTCCACCACTGAACCACAACAACCTGTCGAGATGATGGAGGTGAGACAGAGAGAGAGGCCGTCTTGACAAAACCTCCTCTATATCACAGTTATAATAACGTGGCTGATCTGATTTGATGTCGGTTCATGAACGAGGTCCTTCGAGCTTCATTTTGTCGTCTCTCCTCATCAGTTGGACTCTTGTCCTGAGTATGAGGACGTCTCAGACTTCACTGCAGCACAGACAGAAGACACAGAGCAGCAGGAAGACATGCTGTGAAGTCCAGTCAGGTTAGAGACTCCTGCATCCAATAAAACATCCCGACTGTAGATTTACAGTCACAGTCACAAGTAAAACTTTACACGTGTGTTCTGTGATTTTCTTCAGATGCAGCTGAACCAGAGGCAGGACTCACCTGATGGACACAAAGAAGGACCACATTGAACTATGACAGAGGAGAGCGAGGCTGTGGAGGATGTGGGGGAAGTGGACACATTTACCTTCAGCTCCAAAAGTTTTCATGTTGAGTTTTCTGTAGCAGCAGCAGGTAGGAGTCAGCAGCACAGACAGTCAGCAGCAGCATGTAGCAGGAAGTTTAGAAGAACGTGGAGTCGGCAGCTTCAACTGAATCATGTCCAGGTGTCAGACATGATTTATTGTTCAGATCAGCTTAATGCTTAAACTGCGAGAGCTTATTTTAACCTGTACAGTCAGTTATATTATAGACATTGATGAGTTGTTAAACAAAATGTATTTTTAATTCTACAGAATAATAAATAATATCTGTGATCATCATCTGGGTTTTCACCTGTCCTGGCTGACAAAGCCAATAAAGTGTGTTCAGAGTGAGACAGTGAGCTGAGAGCATCACATTTGACTTCATGTACAGTTTATATTTTCACACATTGAAACCAAACATAAGTCCAGTAGTAAAACACTTTGACAGATGTTACATTTTCCAGTTATTTCTGCTGCTGAGTCAAATCAACAGCCAGCTTCCACAACAAGTGAAGGAGCTGTTGGACAGCTCTGTAGGTGAAACATTAGTGAGCAGAACGTTTAAACTTCAGCTTTAAACTAATTATTCTTCTGTTAATCTTTGACGTTATCATTTGTTCACCAGATATCAAGACATTTAAATTCAACTCTGTCCTTTAGCTTTGGCTTATTTCTCACATTGTCACATTTTGTGTCCATAAGAATGAAATGTGCCACAGTTTAATGGTTCATTATGATTTGGGATGTTGCTGATATGAAGATGCACAGAGAAAGTTTTTACTGAGGAGGACCTGAACTTATATTTGAGCCGTAAATCTCCGTTAGGTTCAGTGAAATTCTTTTGTGGTGATTGAAGGAAGCAGAGTAGATCCAGGTTCACTAAATGTGAAGCCCTTTCAGAATAAAAGTCCAGGTTTATTCAACACCCTGATTATAAAGGGTGTAAAGTTTTTGATCACTACTCTGAACTATGGACTCCTGAACTCAGTCACTGCCTGTGATGCTTCGTAAATCTAATGTCGAGTGTAAACAAGTGAAACTGAAGTTTTAGTGGTAAAATGTGAAAACAAAGTAAATCTGAATGTAATGTAACATTCAGTGATGGAGGATAAAATGTTGTTTCAGGCTCCTGATTCAGTGTCTCTGATGGTTCACTGCCCTCTAGTGGGGAAGTTTAAGTGTGGCACATTCAGGCTTCATCACTGTGAGTGCTTCCTCCTCTGTCTGCTTTAAAGGGTCAGTTCACCCAAATTACAAAAAGACACTTTCTCTCTTACCTTCAGTGGTGTGTAGCCACGCAGGTAGTTTTGTTCTGTTTCTCTGAACACTGTGAGGTTTGGAGGTTTCTTCAAATGTTAGGTGACTTTTTATTTGATCCCAATCTACATGTTGGATATCTCTGCACAGTTTCTCAATCTGAACCACCTAAATGAGCCAAATTCATTATAACCCATTGTGTGTCCTCATCAGATCCCACCAGTCTTCTTGAACTATGTGTGTCAATCACGACTTTAGTGCGATGTGGGTGTTGACTGGCATTTGGCACGTCATGTATGTTAATAAGCTAAAGAGGAAGTACATCTAGTGGTTTAAGAGCCTGATATCTGTCTTCTGCTCACTCACAACTGAGGAACGGCTTCTTTCAAGACGACGTCCGTCTTCACTGTAAGTAGAATTGTTTGTAGATGTGTCTGATACTGTAAACCTCCTGTGTGCATCATTATTTTATCTGCTGACATGTTTTATTGTCTCTGAAACCTCACAGAGAGATCAGAGGAGCAGATATGAGTTTAAGTGCAGCAGTGAGTGGATTTGTCGTCTTCCTTCTCTCTGTGTCAGGTACAGTTACATTTACTGCATTTAAAGAGGGAATCTGGACTTTTGCATGAAGTAGCTGTGTGCTCAGCACTTTTACACGCTGTAAACTGAGAATATTTTGGGTTTTCAGAACTTTTCCCTTCTCATCCTGTTTAATGTGTTGTAAAGTCGAGCCTGGCTGCAGAAGCAGCAGCTCATGTGGAGGACGATTAGTTTGTATCTGCAGCTACTTTCATCACAGTGAAGTTTTTTGGAGGGATGTTGTTCTCACAGTAAAACCCCCAAAACTGACTGTACTTGATGTATATGATGGTACATCTGCACCACTCCCTGCTAGTTCTGTTAGTGCTGTCTGACCTCAGTGTGATGTTTCCATGCTATATGCAGACAGCTTATCTTGACATCATAGCTGCTTGAAGCAGTTTGACACCTCAGTGTTCTGCTTTTATTTTTGTAGTTTTCACACTTACCTCATCAGCATCCTGATCACAGAGTGAACAGAGAGAAGTGACCAAGAACAGCACAGACTCTAATAAATAATATTTCTCATGTTATCCTGGTCAGTAAACTGCATTAAAGGTCACAGGTTCAATACATTCCTGTTCACTTCACTGCACCTTCAGACTGGGTGCACACTGAGTTTAACTGTAGAAAGCATGTTCACATCTTCCACTCTTCCTTTGTTTGTGTTCATCCTCCCAAAAGGGAAGTTAACATGTGGGTGGAGTAACATGAGTATTTTCTTCAACTTTTCTCTAAATTATGTTTCTATGAATTTTCTGTGTGGACGATTTTTTGTTGACACATGATTAAGAACTGTTGATGACAGTAATTAGTCTGATAATCGAGGATTTTGAAGCACGTCCATGTTACCTTTCCTCCACATCATGTTGGTAGTTTGATCACCTTTTGTCTCATTAACTGATTGTTAACTGAAGTTTCATTGTGTTTTCTGATGTTCTCTGTGTTACAGTGATACAGGGTCAGGATGACTGGGGAGTGACTTACAGCTCTACTGAGATCTGTGCCTTAAAAGGATCAACAGTGGACATGAGCTGCACCTACAGATACCCATCTACTGTACGTAGAGTAGAGAACAGGTTCTGGTTCAGGACAGTGCAGAATGAGAATTATGTGGATCTGAAAAATGAGCCAGGATATTCAGGTCGTGTGCAGTATGACTGTATTAACAAGGACTGCAGTCTGAGAATCACAGACCTGAGAGAGAGCGACTCAGCTGAGTACAAGTTCAGGTTCATAACAAACCAACCAGGTGGGACATATACTGGTTCACCTGGAGTCACTTTGAGGGTCACAGGTAAGAATTTCATTCATATTGGAATTATTTCCAAATGTTCATCATCTGAAGAACAATAATATAAATGTGTGTGTATGTTGACAGTTTGTGTAAAATAACATTCTTTTCTTTTTTCACAGATCCAGATCTCCAGGTGAGCAGATCCTCAGATTCTAGCTGGAGAGAGCTGAAGTGTCACAGCAGTTGTCGTCTACCTGATCGTTCTTCCTACATCTGGTACAGAAATGGACAGAAAATTCCATCACAAACATCTTCTACTTATTCAGTCGACTTTAATTATGCAGACAGTTATTCCTGTGCTGTTGAAGGACATGAGGATTTCCCCTCTCCTCCAGTGTGTGAGTTTACTACACTAACATAACACCATCTGATGGAGTCTGATAACTACATGGATTTTAATATGGAGACCTTCATTGTGACTCTTCATCAACTCTGGTTTAAAAATGATCAGAACTTTGTTTTATCTTTCAGGTGTTGATGGTCAAACCTGCAACAGAGTGATTTACACTGACAGAAGCATCTGTGCCTCCAAAGGATCATCAGTGGACATTTCTTGTACTTACAGCAGTTTTAACATTATCAGGTCTAAATTCTGGTTCAGTCCTGATCGTTCTCATCAGTGGCAGAGTCCTTCACAGCCTGAGGACCTTAGTGACTCCCAGTTTGCAGGTCGTGTTCAGGTCCTTGAATCAGAGAGAAGACGCTCCACTCTGAGAATCACTGACCTGACAGAGAGTGATTCAGCCGAGTACAAGTTCAGATTCATTACAGACCAAGAAGGAGGGACATATACTGGTTCACGTGGAGTCACTTTGAGGGTCACAGGTAACATTTTCATTCATGTTGGAATTATTTCCAAATGTTCAACATCTGAAGAACAATAATATAAATGTGTGTGTTTGTTGACAGTTTGTCTAAAATAACATTCTTGTTCTTTTTTCACAGATCCAGATCTCCAGGTGAAGGTGAGCAGATCCTCAGATTCTAGCTGGAAATACCTGAAGTGTCACAGCAGTTGTCGTCTACCTGATCGTTCTTCCTACATCTGGTACAGAAATGGACAGAAAATTCCATCACAAACATCTTCTACTTATTCAGTCTACTATAATTATGCAGCCAGTTATTCCTGTGCTGTTGAAGGACATGAGGATTTCCCCTCTCCTCCAGTGTGTGAGTTTACTACACTAACATAACACCATCTGATGGAGTCTGATAACTACATGGATTTTAACATGGAGACCTTCATTGTGACTCTTCATCAACTCTGGTTTAAAAATGATCAGAACTTTGTTTTATCTTTCAGGTGCTGATGGTCAAACCTGCAACAGAGTGATTTACACTGACAGAAGCATCTGTGCCTCCAAAGGATCATCAGTGGACATTTCTTGTACTTACAGCAGTGATGAAATTATTAAATCTAAATTGTGGTTCAGTCCTGAACGTTCTCATCAGTGGCAGAGTCCTTCACAGCCTGAGGACCTTAGTGACTCCCAGTTTGCAGGTCGTGTTCAGGTCCTTGAATCAGAGAGAGGACGCTCCACTCTGAGAATCACTGACCTGACAGAGAGTGATTCAGCTCAGTATCACTTCAAGTTTACAACACAACGGTCTGAGTGGAGGAGTAGTTTACCTGGTACAACTCTGACTGTCACAGGTACTGATGAACACACACTGATGTAAAACACCAACATAGTACATTTAGAAACAGTGAAGATGTTGAAAATGATGGATCATCATGAGTTTGTGTAATAATTACTGTTGTGTTGGCACTAATGTTCACTGCTAGTTGTAGGAATAGTAAGTGTTGTGTTGTCGTGTGTGTACATCTATCAGTGATTTCTGTTAGAACCAGTGATAATAATATTGTTTCTTGTTCTCATATCCAGCTCTGCAGGTGCAGGTGACCAGAATAACAGTCCACCAGTCTGATACTGAGGCAGAGCTGAAGTGTCACAGCAGCTGCAGTCCAGCTGCTCGTCTTTCCTACGTCTGGTTCAAGAACGGACAGAAAGTCACAGGGGTGGAGACATCTTCTTTTAAAGGCCGGGTTTATCCTGGAGACGTCATCTCTTGTGCTTTGAAAGGACATGAGAACTACGGCTCTCCTCCAGTCTGTGAGTTTGATCCACTGTATCAGGATAAAGACGTACAGACACACTGGCTTCTAAAAGTTGTAGATGCAGCTGGTATAGAAAATTAAACTGCTACAACTAGAAATAATATTCACACTGTCAGGACTCTGCAAACAGGACCTGAACACAACCAGCATGTACAGTATGGATAACGATGTGTAAAGGTTTTGGAAATTAAACATTTCTAACAGCTTGTTAGTGACTGTCGTTGTTTTTTGTAATTAATCTTGTTATTAATGTCAGTTCCCATTATAGTCAACAGCATGAACAGCTGCTGTGGTAATGGAGACAATCAAAAAGAAACAAAGACAATTTAATCCAAATCGTAATTTTTTGGGACATCTTAAAATAATACATGTTGACATCTCCTCCAGATGGTCCAAGACTTCCCTCTGTGTCAGTGAGTCCCTCTGCTGAGATAGTGGAGGGCAGTTCAGTGACTCTGACCTGTAGCAGTGATGCTAACCCAGCAGCTAATTACACCTGGTACAAGGAGAACCAAACACTGATTCAAGGACCAGAAGGAATTTATAATTTCTCCTCCATCAGCTCTGAGGACAGAGGGAACTACTCCTGCAAGTCTGAGAATCAGTATGGAGAGATCAACTCTTCATCTCTATTTATAGACGTCCAGTGTGAGTAACATTAGGAAGTCACTTAGACTGACAATGGAATTAAAATAAAATGTTGACTAATATTGATTAGTTGTCTCTCTATACATGTTCTCCTCCAGATGGTCCAAGACTTCCCTCTGTGTCAGTGAGTCCCTCTGCTGAGATAGTGGAGGGCAGTTCAGTGACTCTGACCTGTAGCAGTGATGCTAACCCAGCAGCTAATTACACCTGGTACAAGGAGAATGAAGACTCACCAAAAGCATCAGGACAGATCTTCACCATCACTGACATCAGAGCTGAACACAGTGGGAATTATTACTGTGAAGCCCAGAACAGAAGAGGACGTCATAACTCCACCTTACAGCTAACAGGTGTGTTTCCGACATGATGATTTAATATATGTATAGATGTATGTATGTTCTCAGATATATGCATAAATATTGGAGTCCAAGCAGTCGACTGTTCTGAACAGATATGTTTTTAAATTGAGAGTACACTGGTCAGTCTTTAAATCAGACTCAATCAGACTTACTTGGAAGCTATTACAATAATTACTCATACTGTCGTATAAAAACATTTGTCTATTTTTAGACTGACCTCCTTGTTTCACTGTGACCTGCTGTTCTTGCTGTGATTGAGCACTTTTACAGTTTTACCTGCACTGTTCAGGATTTTACTTCATTTTGCCCTGTTAGGACTTTGTTGTTGTCGTTGTAGTGTTTCCATTGTGCTCCCAGATCTCTGCAATTAACTTGATGAGTGCAATGTTACAAACTAATGATATGAGACCCCAGTTAGGGGGTTAAGCTTTACCGTAACCACAAGGTTTTTATGTTCTTACAGTTTCACCACGATTATGGAAATCAGCAGTCATTAAAACAACACCTGTTGTTATCCTGGCTATCATCGGGCTCGCTCTCTTCGTCCTGATAAGGTGAGTAGATCAGATTAATATATCTGTGAACATAAATATCTGAAAATGTAGCCGTAAGTTTTGAAACTAAGTTGTTTGTAATTAATTTATTCTTTTAACCAGAAAAACCAGGGCTGCAAAGCAATCACCTCAGCGTGGAGATGAACCAGACAACAGGACACAGGTGAGAGTTAAAACACTTCAGTGTAAATTCCTGCTCAGGTTCTTAGTCACGATCATGAAGTGCAACTTAAACACTGTGACAGAGAAACACTCAGTGTCGATCTGACGTCAACAGGCTTCAAACCACTACAGAAGCCCAGAGGGGCAGGGGAGAATTTTTGTTTTTCTGGTGCTTCATTTTCCAAGTGCCTCTTTCTGTAATACTCATTGTGACCACAAGAGGCTGCATACAAACATTGTGGAGACTGAAGAAACTGGTGAGAAACTGGTGCAGAAATAAAACTCGAGAGACATTATTTTACACATAATGATGCATCTCACATTTAATTTCACTTCATATCAAACCTTGATTATAGATCCATGTTCTATATGTGGCTTTATGTTGATGGATGCTGGACTTTCACTGTCTCTGTGCTGCTAAATGGACAACGTGAATGGAAGAATTAATGTAGAATGTTTTCTATCCACCACCTTAGACACATACAACTCATTTTCTGTCACTTACTGTCAGAAATATGCACTTTCTTCATCTGTGGCCGTGATTCAGTATTCACTGTAGACACCCATTGATGAGAAGGCTGATAATACACAGTATTACAGTGGAGCACCAAGTATGACACACATTTCTCGCCAGAAGAAACATGACACTCAGTACCATGGATGCTTTTCATCTCATTTAGGATGAGAAGTGGTGCACTGCTGCCTCTTGTGGTCAAAATGAGCATTACAAAAAGAATGAGCCCTAGTTTCCTCCTGAATTTATTTTTGTTTTCACCAGGTTCACGTACAGAAAAATAAAATGTCATTTATGTCAATATTTGTACTCATCTCAACACATGAGAAAAAAATAATTCACTGTGTTTCACACTTAAAACAATATTTTTATTTAAATTAGAAAATGGAGCACCTAAATAAAACATTTCTCACTTTCTCCTCAGGGCTTCTGTAAATCACTCTGTGAATGAATGTTATGTGTGACTCTTGAGCGTGATTATATTCAAAGTAAATCCAAACCTTTGTTTTCTGGCTGGATGTTGTTTAACTCTCCTGCAACTGATGAGAAAAATAACTCAGAACAGATTTAGTACAAAAATGTTCCATGTCAAAAACTACCATAAAAAATACTACATATTAATATTAATCTGAAATTTTACTGGGTCACATCTTTCAATCAACATCTGTCCTGATAATAATGACCAAATATCCATTTTTATTTTCAGGATTATAACCCTTTACATATCAGTTTGTTCACATGATGCCTCTGTTCTATAAATGTATCAATACCCTTATGTCTTTATTTGACCTTTACTCTGCCACAGTTCTACATTGTGGAAATACGACAATCTGTTCAGTCGGTACTACAGATGCTGTTGCTTCTGACTTTTCTGCAGCTTGTCATGTTGGTATTCACACGATAGCTTCCTGGCAATTAAATAACTCGGGTGAGGAAGCAGCTACAGCAGCAGACGAAGAGACATCAGCTAGATATACTGTAGGTGGCTCTGTGGAATCAAGAACTCCTGCAGGGGTCAAGTGACAACGACAATGAGATTCACACACAGATGTTTGACAAACCATTTCAATATCAAACAGAGATGAACTGCAGAATAACTGCTTCTCATCTTCAATAAGAGAAGATAAGTTAAGGACAGAGGATGAGTGAAGATGTTCTACCAAAGTTCAACATTGCCACAGTTATGAAATGTAAAAACAATGTTGTGTTTGCTGTGTCGACCCAATCATCCGAAGGAGCAGGATGACCTTCAGTATGCCAGTGTCCTCTTCTCTACGAGCCAGACAGATCCTGTGTACTCCAACATCAGACCAGCCGGACACCACAGACACGAGGAGGGAGAAGAAGAAGAAGGAGTCGAGTACGCCGCTGTCAGATTTACCAGAGCAGGTGCTGCCCCGAGGTGAGCAGCTCTTCTCAGAAGGAACATTATCCTCAGTAAAACACACAACCTCTTTTTGTTCATTTTTACTGTCAACACTAAGTTCCTTTAATATGTTTGTTTTTTTGTTTCATTTGTCATTTCAGAAGCAGAGGTCCAGAGACTGTGGAGGATCCATCTGCTCTGTACAGTACAGTCAACAAACAAAACCGTTGAAGGCAACAGGAATCTCTCGACTGCCCGTTTCTTCATTTTTCATTCCGGTGCATGATAACAACAAGATGGCAACGCTAGTCGTTTGGTTCCACCACTACTGTCCAGACTTTCCAGACTGAAACAGCTCAACATCTACTCGATTGAACAATTTTATGGTGACATTCACGGTCAGGGTGGAGAATGTAGATCCCCGGACTTGAGCTCATTTTGTGTTTTTGTATGAACATGTATTAACAACTGTTGGTTAACTACACCTGAACTTTGGTTTCAAACTGGACTAGAGCTGCAGTCTCTCTGCTGATTTCTTCTGTTGCTAATTTCCCTAACAGGAAAACATAGGATGGATGGATGGATAGAAAGAAAGAACATTTATAGAACCAGAGGCACATGGACATGCTGTATTTCTGCAGTGTAATGTCAGGTATATATAATGTATAATAATGTAGTTTTTATCATTTTATTCTACCCATGTATTCATTTTGCTCATTGCCTGCACATTGAAATGCATTCCTTCTGTTCTGTATTGCATTTGTTTCCACTTCTCCTTGTTCTGTTTTGTATTAGTGCTGTTTTGCTTTAATAAAAGTTTGGTTAAAGTTCTCACAGCTCATGTCCGCACTGAGTCCAGACGACACTGAGAACAGGCCAGAGACGCTCCGGTTGTGAAGGTCCAGGATTAACACAGTGTCGGCCGACTGTAGACAGAACGCTGATACAGTTATACTGAGTGAGTGAGGGGAAAGAGACTATGACCGCACTCTTCCTCTCCGTGGTGAAACAGACAAATAGTTATGTTCAAAGTTTAGTGAGTTACAACCCATCATCATCATCTTGCTGTGCAAAGTCTGATGAAAGAGAAGGAAAGAAAAGGAGGAAGGAAAATTATCACTTCTTTCCTTTGCAAGGATAGCAGCTTAGTGCTAATTTACTTTGTGTTCCTCAGATTGTGGAGTTAGCTGGCAAGTTTGGCGTCACAAAGTTACACGTGTGCAAGTCATAAGCAAGTCTCAAGTCTTAACCTTCAAGTCTCAGGCAAGTTACTGCGATCAAAATCAAGTAAGTCATGTCATGGCTAAGGTCAAGCAAGTCACAAGAAGTTTGTATGAATGTATTCTTCATATCTGTAGACACAGTAAACTGAAGAGGGTTGTTAGTCAATGATATGATGTATGTGCATATTTGATCAATTTTACAATTTTATTTTTTCAAACCTATGAACACAAGAATAAGATTAGATTAATATCAGCCCTGGAACTGCACCATGCTGCACATCCTGACAGCTGAGAATATTACTCTCAGGTATTGTTCCCCCTCCACCTCTATAAAAGGAGGCTGAAAATCACAGGACACGTCTGTTCTGTCCTGAAATGTGTGTTTCTCTGCTATAGAACACATTCTACATCTCAGAGGCGACGTGTTTATACATACAGACACTTCTCCTTTCAAACAGAGCAGAGCTCCATGAGAAACAGCAGGAGAGACACAGACACAACACCTGAGGGAGAGTAAGTAGTTCTGGTCAGAGTCCATTTTGAATTCCACAACAAACAACTCCCTCTGTGGGTCCCAACAGCATGAAAATAATCTTCTCTTTTGATAGTGTTAGTGAGGTGTTGTCGTGCGGATGAAACCAGTTTGGTACCAGCAGGCCACACAACTGGTCTCTCACTCCACATCATGAAGTCTGCAGAGCAACAAACAAGCCATTTTTGGCATCTGATTCAAAATGCAGAGGAAGGAAATCTGCATCATAACCAGCTGCTCACAGTCTTGACCACACGGGGAACGTTTCTGTTCAAGACAACTTCTTTCTACAACATCAGAAAAAGTGTTTGATTCAACGATATCTAGAGCAAATGACTTTTGGATGTATTTCATTTCTGCTGAAGCCACACAGAGATGAGAGAAGCAGAAATGAGTTTAACAGCAGCAGCAGCTGGATTTGTTGTCTTCCTTCCTTCTATGCCTGTAACGTGTATCTACATTAACCCTGCAGGACTTGGTATAATTATTGGCAGGGGAGCGTTTCACCCAACTGACACTGAGAAGCAGTCAAAAGACTTCTGATCAATATTTAATGTATAATCAAAAAATATACATTTAACAAATAATACAGAACAGAACAAGGAAAAGTAGAAACAAATGCAATACAGAACAGAAGGGATGGAGAACAGTGATGGGTATGAAAATTAAGACAAATACTTATAATTAGCTGTGATAGTAATGTGGTATAAATAACTGGAAATAAAACCAATTGTGATACTAAAACTGGTAAAAAAGAGAAAAAAAGCAATTCAGTGAAAAGAAACAGTATGTACAGAAAAATAGCACTTTGTACTTGACTGGATCTTTGAGGAGATTTTTCTATCAGTAAAATACAATAGAATTAAATCACCTCATGCAAATCCATCCAATAGTTGTTAATACATGTTGCAAAAACACAAAAAGAGCTAAAGTCCGGGGATCTATAGTTTCTATCCTGACCGTTAATGTCACTAGAAAATCTTTTCATAGAAATCCATCGAGTAGATGTTGAGCTGTTTCAGTCTGGAAAGTCTAGACAGTCGTGGTCCAACCAAACGACTAGCGTTGCCATCTTGAGAGTGATACTGTTAGCATGGGTGGGAATGAAAAATGAAGAAACGGGAAGTCGAGAGATTCCTGTTGCCTTCAACGGTTTTGTTTGTTGACTGTACTGTACAGGCCAGATGGATCCTCCACAGTCTCTGGACCTCTGCTTCTAAGATGGCAAATGAAACAAAAATAAATCAAAAGATCTTGAGATGAAATTAACTGATTCAAATTCTTAGTGTTGACAGTAAAAATGAACAAAAAGAGGTTGTGTGTTTTACTGAGGATAATGTTCCTTCTGAGAAGAGCTGCTCACCTCGGGGCAGCACCTGCTCTGGTAAATCTGACAGCGGCGTACTCGACTCCTTCTTCTTCTTCTCCCTCCTCGTGTCTGTGGTGTCCGGCTGGTCTGATGTTGGAGTACACAGGATCTGTCTGGCTCGTAGAGAAGAGGACACTGGCATACTGGAGGTCATCCTGCTCCTCCGGATGATTGGGTCGACACAGCAAACACAACATTGTTTTTACATTTCATAACTGTGGCAATGTTGAACTTTGGTAGAACATCTTCACTCATCCTCTGTCCTTAACTTATCTGCTCTTATTGAAGATGAGAAGCAGTTATTCTGCAGTTCATCTCTGTTTGATATTGAAATGGTTTGACAAACATCTGTGGGTGAATCTCATTGTCGTTGTCACTTGATCCCTGCAGGAGTTTTTGATTCCACAAGAGGCAGCAGTGCAGCGTTACTCATGTCCTAAATGAGATGAAAAGCATCCATGGTACTCACAGGGAGTTTTCATTTCTCTCTGCACTCTAAACACAAGATGCACCAATTATATGTTAGTGTGTAACATGACTGCCATGTTTCTATCGGCGAGAAATGTGTCATACTTAATACTGTGTATTATCAGCCTTCTCATCAATGGGTGTCAATGAAGACAGTGCATATTTCTGGCAAGAAATGACAGAAAACAAGTTGCACATGAACATGGATCTATAATTAAGGTTTGATATGAAGTGAAATTAAATGTGAGATGACCATCATTATGTGTAAAAAAAATGTCTCTCATGTTTTATTTCTGCAATGTGCCTTTAATTTACCACCTTTGTGTCACCAGTTTCTTCAGTCTCCACAATGTTTGTATGCAGCCTCTTGTGGTCACAATGAGTATTACAGAAAGAGGCACTTGGAAAATGAAGCACCAGAAAAACAAAAATTCTCCCCTGCCCCTCTGGGCTTCTGTAGTGGTTTGAAGCCTGTTGACGTCAGATCGACACTGAGTGTTTCTCTGTCACAGTGTTTAAGTTGCACTTCATGATCGTGACTAAGAACCTGAGCAGGAATTTACACTGAAGTGTTTTAACTCTCACCTGTGTCCTGTTGTCTGGTTCATCTCCACGCTGAGGTGATTGCTTTGCAGCCCTGGATTTTCTGGTCAAAAGAATAAATTAATTACAAACAACTTAGTTTCAAAACTTACGGCTACATTTTCAGATATTTATGTTCACAGATATATTAATCTGATCTACTCACCTTATCAGGACGAAGAGAGCGAGCCCGATGATAGCCAGGATAACAACAGGTGTTGTTTTAATGACTGCTGATTTCCATAATCGTGGTGAAACTGTAAGAACATAAAAACCTTGTGGTTAGGGTAAAGCTTAACCCCCTAACTGGGGTCTCATATCATTAGTTTGTAACATTGCACTCATCAAGTTAATTGCAGAGATCTGGGAGCACAATGGAAACACTACAACGACAACAACAAAGTCCTAACAGGGCAAAATGAAGTAAAATCCTGAACAGTGCAGGTAAAACTGTAAAAGTGCTCAATCACAGCAAGAACAGCAGGTCACAGTGAAACAAGGAGGTCAGTCTAAAAATAGACAAATGTTTTTATACGACAGTATGAGTAATTATTGTAATAGCTTCTAAGTAAGTCTGATTGAGTCTGATTTAAAGACTGACCAGTGTACTCTCAATTTAAAAACATATCTGTTCAGAACAGTCGACTGCTTGGACTCCAATATTTATGCATATATCTGAGAACATACATACATCTATACATATATTAAATCATCATGTCGGAAACACACCTGTTAGCTGTAAGGTGGAGTTATGACGTCCTCTTCTGTTCTGGACTTCACAGGAATAATTCCCACTGTGTTCAGCTCTGATGTCAGTGATGGTGAAGATCTGTTCTGATGCTTTTGGTGAGTCTTCATTCTCCTTGTACCAGGTGTAACTAGCTGCTGGGTTAGCATCACTGCTACAGGTCAGAGTCACTGAACTGCCCTCCACTATCTCAGCAGAGGGACTCACTGACACAGAGGGAAGTCTTGGACCATCTGGAGGAGAACATGTATAGAGAGACAACTAATCAATATTAGTCAACATTTTATTTTAATTCCATTGTCAGTCTAAGTGACTTCCTAATGTTACTCACACTGGACATCGACTGATACAGACGAGGACATGATCTCTCCATACTGATTCTCAGACTTGCAGGAGTAGTTCCCTCTGTCCTCAGAGCTGATGGAGGAGAAATGATAGAAGCCTTCTGGTCCTTGAATCAGTGTTTGGTTCTCCTTGTACCAGGTGTAATTAGCTGCTGGGTTAGCATCACTGCTACAGGTCAGAGTCACTGAACTGCCCTCTACTATCTCAGCAGAGGGACTCACTGACACAGAGGGAAGTCTTGGAGCATCTGGAGGAGAAGTGGACAGATTTGTTAGGTTACTTTCATCCAGAAGAAAACTAGACAATGAACTGCAGGTTGGGGCCTCAAAGAAGGAGGAGAATGTCAGTTCTGCAGAGGCAAAAATTATCTTGTCAATCACTTGAACCCAAAGTATTCAGTCAATATCTGGGCAAATTTAAAACTTTGCAGTAAGGGCATGACAGGATGTTAGTTTACTAAGTAGTGAGAGATTTCTTATATATGTTATTATTGTGGAGTAAATTATTGTAAGGAAAAGAGTTTGTCTGGTGAAATGTTTCCATGAACAAATCTCATAACTCTGATGTGCAAAGCAGAGGAACTTTATATCCAACAACAAACACAAACACGTTTTGAGCAAGTCTGGAGATAAATACCATTGATATTAGCTTTAATGCTAGCATGTGTGATTTGGGATGGATGTGTGACTCACACTGAACATCTATGAACACAGATGAAGAGGTCTGTCCATGTTGGTTCTGAGCTTTGCAGGAGTAGTTCCCTCTGTCCTCAGAGCTGATGGAGGTGAGATAATAACTTCCTTCTGGACTTTGAAGCAGCTTGTAGTTCTCCCTGTACCAGGTGTAATTAGCTGCTGGGTTAGCATCACTGCTACAGGTCAGAGTCACTGAACTGCCCTCCACTATCTCAGCAGAGGGACTCACTGACACAGAGGGAAGTCTTGGAGCATCTGTTAAGATGAATACAGAATATTATCACTTGACAGAGCATTTTAAATACTTTATTTCATAGGAAGGTCAGGAGGTAAAAACAAGTATAAATCTGCTTCCATTGCTCAGTGAAGTACAGCAGGCGACTGACACTGGAACAGAAAGTGAAGTCTGATTGTTGTCGTGTTAAAATTAAAATCCAGAAGTGAAATGTTACACTTCCACAAAGTTGGGGTCCCCAAAAACTGGTCCCAAATGCAAGATGCTCACAGAGACAGGCAGGTAAAGGAACAAGAAGAATCCACAAAATTAAAGAGTTATACAGAATCACACAAACAAAACCCACAGCCAAGTTTGTATTACAGGCCTGACAACACAAAAAAACAAAGACTGTGACATTTAATCTCCTGTCCTGTGTTTCACTCACATTTCACATTAACATAGACGTATTCAGACGTCCTCCTCCCCAGCTGGTTCTCAGCTGTACAGTAATACTCTCCAGAGTCAGAGGACTGGATGGAGCTGAAGACAAGCTGTGGATCTTTACTGAGAGGTTGAAGGTCTGGATCTCCATTCTTCTTGTACCAGGTGTAATTAGCTGCTGGGTTAGCATCACTGCTACAGGTCAGAGTCACTGAACTGCCCTCCACTATCTCAGCAGAGGGACTCACTGACACAGAGGGAAGTCTTGGACCATCTGGAGGAGATGTGTGAACGTGTCTTATTTTTAGATATTACAAAAAATTGACAATTTAAAAGAAAAATGTCTTTGTTTCTTTTTGATTGTCTCCATTACCACAGCAGCTGTTCATGCTGTTGACTATAATGGGAACTGACATTAATAACAAGATTAATAAAAAAAAAACAACAACAGTCACTAACAAGCTGTTAGAAATGTTTACTTTCCAAAACCTTTACACATCGTTATCCATACTGTACATGCTGGTTGTGTTCAGGTCCTGTTTGCAGAGTCCTGACAGTGTGAATATTATTTCTAGTTGTAGCAGTTTAATTTTCTATACCGGCTGCATCTACAACTTTTAGAAGCCAGTGTGTCTGCACGTCTTTTTCCTGATACAGTGGATCAAACTCACAGACTGGAGGAGAGCCGTAGTTCTCATGTCCTTTCAAAGCACAAGAGATGATGTCTCCAGGATAAACCCGGCCTTTAAAAGAAGATGTCTCCACCCCTGTGACTTTCTGTCCGTTCTTGAACCAGACGTAGGAAAGACGAGCAGCTGGACTGCAGCTGCTGTGACACTTCAGCTCTGCCTCAGTATCAGACTGGTGGACTGTTATTCTGGTCACCTGCACCTGCAGAGCTGGATATGAGAACAAGAAACAATATTATTATCACTGGTTCTAACAGAAATCACTGATAGATGTACACACACAACAACACAACACTTACTATTCCTACAACTAGCAGTGAACATTAGTGCCAACACAACAGTAATTATTACACAAACTCATGATGATCCATCATTTTCAACATCTTCACTGTTTCTAAATGTACTATGTTGATGTTTTACATCAGTGTGTGTTCATCAGTACCTGTGACAGTCAGAGTTGTACCAGGTAAACTACTCCTCCACTCAGACCATCCTGTTTTGAATGTAAAGTGATACTGAGCTGAATCACTCTCTGTCAGGTCAGTGATTCTCAGAGTGGAGCGTCCTCTCTCTGATTCAAGGACCTGAACACGACCTGCAAACTGGGAGTCACTAAGGTCCTCAGGCTGTGAAGGACTCTGCCACTGATGAGAACGTTCAGGACTGAACCAGAATTTAGACCTGATGGTGTCGTAACTGCTGTAAGTACAAGAAATGTCCACTGATGATCCTTTGGAGGCACAGATGCTTCTGTCAGTGTAAATCACTCTGTAGCAGGGTCGATCATAGACACCTGAAAGATAAAACAAAGTTCTGATCATTTTTAAACCAGAGTTGATGAAGAGTCACAATGAAGGTCTCCATATTAAAATCCATGTAGTTATCAGACTCCATCAGATGGTGTTATGTTAGTGTAGTAAACTCACACACTGGAGGAGAGGGGAAATCCTCATGTCCTTCAACAGCACAGGAAAAACTGTCTGCATAATTAAAGTAGTTTGAATAAGTAGAAGATGTTTGTGATGGAATTTTCTGTCCATTTCTGTACCAGATGTAGGAAGAACGATCAGGTAGACGACAACTGCTGTGACACTTCAGCTCTCTCCAGCTAGAATGTGAGGATCCGCTCACCTTCACCTGGAGATCTGGATGTGAAGAAGGAACAAGAATGTTATTTTAGACAAACTGTTGACATACAAACACATTTATATTATTGTTCTTCAGATATTGAACATTTGGAAAGAATTAAAATATGAATGAAACTCTTACATGTGACAGTCAAAGTGACTCCAGGTTCACCAGTATATCTCCCACCTTCTTGGTCTGTAATGAATCTGAACTTGTACTCAGCTGAGTCGCTCTCTCTCAGGTCTCTGATTCTCAGTCTGCAGTCGTTGTTACCACAGATATGCTGCACGCGACCTGAATACTCTGGGTCTGTTCTCAGATCCGTAAAAACACCATTACTCACTTTTGTGAACCAGAATCTATTCTCAACTCTCTGTACAGTAGATGGGTATCTGTAGGTGCAGCTCATGTCCACTGTTGATCCTTTGAAGGCACAGATCTCAGTAGAGCTGTAAGTCACTCCCCAGTCATCCTGACCCTGTATCACTGTAATCATAACAACAAAGATAATTCTCGTTTTTTTTTACTGTTCTAGAACTCAACTGAAGAACACTTGCAAAACTTTAACTTGTCTCTAGTTGTTGACTTGACTTTGATAACTTATTGTAAATGGTTGCTGTAGTAGCTCTATAGTTTCTCCATGAGGGACATGAAGGGATGAACAGAATTTGTTGGACTAGTGTAACACATCCCAGAATGACTTCCAATACACACAGAAATAGGTGTGATTAAAGTCCACAGTGAGACTTCACTCAACAAGATGAAGGGGAAGTGCGTTCACACTGATTTGCATGTCTCATCTGACTTCCCCTCACTTCCTTAGGTAAATGTTACTTCCTCGCTAAAGAAGTGCAGGTCAAAGCTAAGAACATAGTTATCTAAGAATGATTAAATCAATTCAATCTTCTTCACCTTGGGTTGCTCTGACTGTAAATACCTGTAGTGCAACTCTGCAACATAAATGTAGACATACAGTACCTGGTACAGTGAGGAGAAGGACGACTAATCCACTCGCTGCTGCAGGTAAACTCATAGCTGCTCCTCTCATCTGTCTGTGTGGCTTCAGAGTCAATCAGATGCCTGCAGGTAAATAAAGTCCAGGAGCAGTATTAGCAGTACAAGACTCTAACCTCACGAGGAAGGAGACTGTCTTGATAACTTGTCTGTTGTGCTCTGAAAGCAGTAGACAGAAGTGGAGTTGTTAAAAACACAACCAACCTTCTTCCTCTTCACATCATTTACACACATGATGAGCCAGGTGTCAGGAGATTTAACTTGTTTTCTTGTTTTTGCAAACAATGAACTTCTTCAAGTAAATGTTCACACAAAAATGTAAAATTCGGTTGTTATCTCCTCAGCCTCATACTGATGTCAAGCTTGTGCTTCCATCAGCAGCTACAGTGAAGATTCAGGCTTATAAAAGGTGTGACAGCCTTCTGACAGTTTGACACGTCACTTCACAACTTAAGTGCATGTTGACACACAAAAAACTTCCTTTACACCATGATGTCTGTTTTTCTATAAGCAGTGGCAGCCTGACTGGTGTGTTCTGTGCTGCCTCACACGGGGAACCATTGTGTGTTACTCATGGAGCATTAAAAGGTGATCTAATGTAAATTGGATAATATTATTCATTATAATTATCCCTGTGTATGTGTGTGTGTGTCAGTTTTGAGACCATTGCTGGGTGTTTTTGTGTCTCTGTCTTTCTGTGGACAGACTTTGTCATCACACTATCGTCATAATCGTACAAGATGCAGCAACACAACTTTAGGTGTGGAGTTGAGATCAAAATGAAGGTTGAGTTCAAAGATAGATGTGGGCCAAACACCTGAAGAAGAGGAAGTTTCAATCATCAGTCAACTCTTTAAGACATCACATTAAGAGATGTTTAACATTGTCTTAACAGGTCATCTTGCAGTTATGCTCTGAAATATGAAATAAATCTGGCACAGTTCATCAATCAATCAGTTAATTCAGTAAGTATGATACTTTATCGATCTCTAGGGTAAAATAAACATGTTACAAAAGCACAAAAGGTCAGGAAAAACAACCCAATCACACAAATATGTTGAAAAGTTTTTTAAGTTATATCTGCACTGTTTGTTACTTTAGGTACAATTTAAAATGTTATTATGTAGCAACACTGTCCCAAAGGACTGATACAGTTTAGGCAAGAACACCTGTTAGGGTTTCATGCTTACAAATGCTGAAACGTCACCACATTACCTTTCATTTCATGATATGAAAGTTAGCTCATAAACAGGTAATATGAACATGATATGACACATTTTGTAGAGATGTTGATACAGTACGTACGACACAAATTGATGGATATTGGTAGTTTTCAGAAACATACATTTTTTTTATGCTGTTGACTGGCCTGCAAGAAAACAGATAAGAACTCTAAAAGTAACATATACCCCCCCGGCAAAGAAAACCAACACGATGTGATGTAACATTAGCTAGCTACTGAGACATCAGTGATCTAGTAGCTATTGTTTAAAGCTGGTGATAGAGAGAAGGTAATTAATACATTAAAACAGCCAAAAGCTCTATTAACCCTCGGGTTTGAAGTGTGCCTCAGAAAAAAAGAACCAGTTTGCAGAGATCTTTGTCGTACTCCTCTGTCCCAACAAGAGTCAGGACACACGAGGTGTCATTTAGCTCAGCTGGTAGAGCAGGCGTCACATGTACAGAGGCTTAGTTCTGGTGGCACTGGCACCTAGTGCAGCGGACTCGGGCTCAACTCATGGCTGGGAGCCCTGAACACTCTTGTATGTTTAGTTCATGATTCTGAGCTTCTCTAAGATATATGATTGTCTCTATTGCATATTCCTGCTATAATACAAATGTTTTGAAGAAACACAAATATCAGACTATAAATGCAGGTCAGCGGGTTTTGTTGACGGTGCTGTACAACGCAGCTGGATCCTCTGCAGCTCCCTGACCTCTGGCTCTAAGAAGAAGAAAAGATATTGTATGAAATGAAACAATTCTCATCTCAACAGTGATAATAATAAAGACAGATGAAGGAGAATGCAAAAGCAATGAGTGCATTTCAAAGTGAAGTCATTTTAATATTGCAGAGTGTTCCTGTATGAAGAGCTGCTCACCTTGGGGCGGTACTGGCACTGTTAAATCTGACAGCAGCGTACTCGACTTCCTGTTGCTCCACGTGTCTTCGAGGCTGAGCTGGTCTGATGTTTGAGGATAGATTATCTGCCTGGTTGTTGGAGAAGTGGACGCTGGCGTAATGAAAGTCGTCCTGCTCCTCCGACTCTCCCTGGTCAGGTAGATGTAAACAGAATTACTTTCAGCTACATATTTTATACGAGTCTTTCATTTGAACAGTGCATTCTTGCAGTGGATTGAAACCAGGAATAAAACAGCTGAAGCTGAAGCAGTTCTGGTAATAATGGACCTAATATCTCTGTTGTCAGAAGTGCAACATGAAGTCCTCCTCTGTCAGATGAGTTCTCTAGAAATGTCATGATTCCTGTTTGTTTGTTCTTGTATCTGGTTTTTGTTTTTTTGTAGTTGATTCATGTCTTTATATCATGTCTTGTTGTGTCCCGTGTTTTGTTTTTCCATGTCTTGTGTCTTATGTTTTGATTTTCCATGCCCTCATGTGTCCTTTAAGTTTCTCCTATGTTCTCCCCTCTGGCTCCCTCTGTTTTTGTTCCCTTCATTTTTTCTCATGTGCTCCTCCCCCTCGTTACCTCACCTGGCATCCTCCCTCCTCTCTCTTCACCTGTTCCTCGTCATGTCATTAGTGTCTGTGTATTTAGTCCCTGTGTTCCCCTCACTCCCTGTCCGGTCATTGTTTGCCTTGGTTGGACTCTGTCTTTGGTTGTCCATGCTCTTCCAGACTCTTCCCCCCGTTTTGTCTGCTTTTGATTTTTGGAATCAGCTTTAAAATAAAGATCTTTTTTTTTTGTTCCCCTTTATCCTTGCCTCCCATGTGTAACTGCATTTGGGTCCACCTCCCCTTTCCATAGTTTTCCCCTTTAAACCCCCAACCTGACAGAATGACCAGACCAAGAATGAACCCAGCAGACTACAGCCTACAGCTTTGTAGGCTGGGGGACAGACTGTTGGAGGTTGTGAGTGGCGAGGCTGTTTTGATGAAGAACTGTTTATTAGGCCTTGGTTGAAGGCAATCCCATGTGTCGCACATTTTAAAGCAGAGCTGGTCAGAAAGGCCTTGGTTGCTTCAGCCACAGCCAAGCTACCAGCTTCAGCCCCAGCCTCAGCTCCAGCCTCAGCTAAAATGTCTCCTTTCTGGGAACCCGCCTGGCCTACAAAGTGCCCTCACCAAGAAAGCAACGAGACCGTCCACATCTTGGCTCCCTCAAGTCAGGCTCAGGGGCCTCAGCCCATGCCTCAGCTCCAGCCACAGACGAGCTCCCAGCCCAGGCCGCAGCCACAGCCGAGCTACCAGCCCAAACCCACGCTGCAGCCACAGCCTGACTACCAACCCAGGCCTCAGTCTCAACCCCAGTACCTGCCAGTGGCCCTCAGTCGGCGGCCCGGCCGACACCTGCCAGTGGCCCTCAGTCAGCGGCCCGGCCGACACCTGCCAGTGGCCCTTAGTCGGCCTCCACCTTGGCCGAGGCCTGTTCCTGCACATAGGTCGGAGGCCCATCTGAGGCCTGTTCCTTCTCCTCAGTTGGAGGTCCGGCCGAGTCCCATGCTAAGTCCAGTTCCTGTTCCTCCCTCACCTGGCATCCTCCATCCTCTCTCCTCACCTGTTCCTCGTCATGTCATTAGTGTCTGTGTATTTAGTCTCTGTGTTCCCCTCACTCCCTGTCCGGTCATTGTTTGCCTTGTTTGCACTCTGTCTTTGGTTGTCCATGCTCCTGTCCATGCTCTTCCTGACTAGTATGTTTGGATTTTTATTTTTTGCATTTTGATTTGAACTTTGCTATTTGGTTTGTACTTTGTCTTGCTTTCTTTTAGTTGCTACTTTGCGTTGCTGTTTTTGGTTGCTACTTTGCCTCTTGCCCCCGTTTTGTCTGCTTTTGATTTTTGGAATCAGCTTTAAAATAAAGCTTGTTTTTTTGTTCCCCTTTATCCTTGCCTCCCGTGTGTAACTGCGTTTGGGTCCACCTCCCCTCTCCATAGTTTTACGCTTTAAACCCCCAACCTGACAAGAAAACCTTAAAGACACTGAGTGACTCAGCAGTATGAATAAACAGGAGTCAGTCTGGGTTTTATTTCTTCTAGAGTTAAATACATAACTGTCCTCACCTGTTCCCTGTCATCTGGTCTCTCTTCAGCCTCAGTAGATTCCCTGGAAGCCCTCTTTTTCCTGGTAAGAAGAGTTAATTAAAACATAAACAATAGTAAATTGCAGTGATTGAACATTCAGTAAAACAGAACTGCTCACCTGATCCACAGGAAGACAGAGAGGGATATGATAGCCAGGAGAACGACAGTGATTGTTCCAGCAGCCATTGATTTCCCTGATACTGAGAAATGGTGATCAAAAGAAAACAGTTAATCAGTGTTACAGCATGTTTTATTCTATTGGTTCAACAGAGTGATGATAAAACTAGGAAATAAACTTTTTGACTTTATATGCATGTGTGCATATAAAATCAATGAATGTCCTGCTCTGTATAGTTGGACTATCTGTCAGGCTGTGGATATATGTAGTATAGTATTATAGTACATGACTTAGAAATTTTGTTGAAAAATAATGTACTAATGATGTAGTTCAAGTTAAAACAACCATGCCATGTTTCACTGCTGTAAATGTACAAGAGTAAAATGAGTATGTCAGAGCTTTTCTCATCATCAGTTTTGGCAGTCACGCTCTAAAGAAGCCAGTGGTACAGTGTCATCCATCCATCCATCCATCCATCCATCCATTTTCTTCCGCTTATCCGGGGCCGGTTCGCGGGGGCAGCTGCCTGAGCAGGGACATCCAGACTTCCCTCACCCCGGCCACTCTCCCTAGCTCCTCCTGGAGGATCCCAAGGCGTTCCCAGGCCAGCCGAGGGCCATAGTCACTCCAGCGTGTCCTGGGTCTTCCTCGGGATCTCCTCCCAATGGGGCATGCCAGGAACACCTCCCGAGGGAGGTGTCCAGGGGGCATACAGATGCCCGAGCCACATCAGCTGGCTCCTCTCGATGTGGAGGAGCAGCGGCTCTACTCCAAGCTCCTCCCGGGTGACAGAGCTCCTCACCCTATCTCTAAGGGAGCACCCCGCCACCCTGCGGAGGAAACTCATTTCGGGCGCTTGTATCCGGGATCTTATTATTTCGGTCGTGACCCAAAGTTCATAACCATAGGTAAAGGTAGGAATGTAGACTGACCGATAAATTGAGAGCTTCGCCTTTTGGCTCAGCTCTCTCTTCACTACGACAGACCGATACAACAACCGCATTACTGCGGCTGCTGCACCGATCCGCCTGTCGATCTCACGCTCCATCCTTCCCTCACTCGTGAACAAGACCCAAAGATACTTGAACTCCTCCACTTGAGGCAAGAACTCTCCCCCAACCCGGAGGGAGCAAGCCACCTTTTTCCGGTCGAGAACCATGGCCTCAGACTTGGAGGTGCTGATTCTCATCCCAGCTGCTTCGCACTCGGCTGCAAACCGCCCCAGAACATGCTGGAGGTCCTGGCTCGACAGAGCCAACAAGACAACATCGTCCGCAAAAGGCAGAGATGAAATCCAGTGGCTCCCGAACCGGACCCCCTCGGGCCCTGACTGCACCAAGAAATTCTGTCCATAAAAATAATGAACAGAACCGGTGACAAAGGGCAGCCCTGCCGGAGTCCAACATGCACCGGGAACAGGTCTGACTTACTGCCGGCAATGCGAACCAGACTCTTGCTCCGGTCGTACAGGGACCATACAGCCCTTAGCAGAGGGCCTCTGACCCCGTACTCCCAGAGCACCTCCCACGGAATGCCACGAGGGACACGGGCGAATGCTTTCTCCAAGTCCACAAAACACATGTGGACTGGTAAGGCAAACTCCCATGAACCCTCGAGCACCCTGCAGAGGGTACAGAGCTGGTCTAGTGTTCCACAGCCAAGACGAAAACCGCATTGTTCCTCCTGAATCTGAGGTTTGACTATTGGTCGAATTCTCCTCTCCAGTACCCTGGAGTAGACTTTCCCAGGGAGGCTGAGGAGTGTGATCCCCCGATAGGTGGAACACACCCTCCACCCTCCCCCTTTTTGAATAGCGGGACCACCACCCCAGTCTGCCAGTCCAGAGGCACTGTCCCCGACTGCCTTGCGATGCTGCAGAGATGTGTCAGCCAAGACAGCCCCACAACATCCAGAGACTTGAGGTACTCAGGGCAGATCTCATCCACCCCCGGTGCTTTGCCACTGAGGAGCTTCCCAGCTACCTCAGTGACTTGATAGGTGATGAATGAATCCACCTCTGAGTCCCCAGCCCCTGCTTCCTCTATGGAAGGTGTGTCAGTGGGATTGAGGAGATCCTCGAGGTATTCCTTCCACTGCCCGACAATATCCCCAGTCGAGGTCAACAGCTCCCCACCTCCACCATAAACAGTGTTAGTGGAGACCTGCTTCCCCCTCCTGAGGCGCCGGATGGTTTGCCAAGAATTTCCTCGAGGCTGACCGGTAGTCCTCCTCCATAGCCTCCTCGAACTTTTCCCAGACCCAAGTTTTTGCTTCCATGACCACCCATGCCGCAGCACGCTTGGCCTGCCGCTACCAGTCAGCTGCCTCAGGAGTCCCCCGAGCAGTGTCATCTGCGTACAACAATACACCATCCTAACAAACCAATAACTGGGCGGTTTTCAATCCTGGACTCATCATTAATATTCTATCCACATGTATTATGAGCAGGAGAGATCACAAGACAAAAGCGAACAGCCACACTGGATGTGTTTGGCAGGAGCTCAACAATAAAGACAAACTTTCACTCTGAGTGCTCAGGGAGTTAAAACTCTCAAGAAACAATAACTGTACTCAAAACTGCTGCAAGACACCAACAGAAACATCAGAGAACACGTCCTTTAACATTTTCGAGGCTGACACATGTACACAAGATAATTGTATTCCTTAAACTCTTAACACTGTTTGAACTGAAAGATACAATCTGATGTCATCTCCCAGATAACTGGAACACACTCCTTTTCCATGCCTCCTAACCTGAAGATGTGGCTGTCAGAGTGCTTTTTCTCCTACAGCATCCCAAAGTGAGGTCAACAATTTTCTCCTCTTACTGAAAATGCTCAGGCTGATACATTCCTTGTTTTTTTACTTTAAGAAAGATTCATTCTTATGCTTTGTCAAATAAAAAAACAAGATAATTTTCCATACTATCGACTAAGTATATCATCTGTACTACCATCAAAAATGTACCTGCCACAACAGTCAGATGTACGGTGGTTGTATTTCTTCCTCTTCTGCTCTGGGCTTCACAGGAATAATTCCCACTGTGTTCAGTTCTGAAGTCAGTGATGGTGAAGATCTGTCCTGATGCTTTTGGTGAGTCTTCATTCTCCTTGTACCAGGTGAAATTAGCTGCTGGGTTAGCATCACTGCTACAGGTCAGAGTCACTGAACTGCCCTCCACTATCTCAGCAGAGGGACTCACTGACACAGAGGGAAGTCTTGGACCATCTGGAGGAGAATTAAACAGACTCATGTCATTCATATCAGATGATCCTGCAGATTTGCCCTCTACCGCATCTGCAGGATCCGGGCTTTCCTCACAAAAGATGCAATGCAACTCCTGGTCCAATCGCTGGTCATCTCCTGCCTGGACTAATGAAACTCGTTGTTGGCTGGACTCCCAGCCTCCGCAACTAAATTGTTGCAACGTATCAAGAATCTCCCATGTGACCCCCCTCCTCTGTGACCTCCACTGTCTTCCTGTTACGGATCGCATCTGATTCAAGACAATGGTGCTGGCCTTCAAGGCCAACTGGACCCGTCTACCCCCAAACACTGGTCAGAACACACGCACCTGTATGTTGCTATCCTTAGCACTGAACTCATAGCACTTACGTAATTAGATATCCTCGATGAATAGCAGCTACGATGCTCCCATGAGAGCTTATATTTATTTTCTGTTTTTAATTTTTTACTTTATCTATAGTGATATGTTGTGGTCTCTGTCTTGTGACAAACACACTTATTGTAAGTGGCTTTTGACAAAAGCGTCTGCTAAATGTCCTTAATGTAAATGTATGATGGCTTTGTAACATTAACATTTTGGATTCAACTTAAACAAACAGACCACAGTTAACAGTAAATTCACATTATGTCTCTGGAGATATGTGTGTAAACATGTGAAGCAGGTTCACTGTGGCTACAAGTCATATGTCTCGTAACGCTGAGTCAGCAGGACATCAGAGTTACTTATATTTTGTACTCACACTGGACATCGACTGATACAGACGAGGACATGATCTCTCCATACTCATTCTCTGACTTGCAGGAGTAGTTCCCTCTGTCCTCAGAGTTGATGGAGGAGAAATGATAGATGCCTTCTGTTCCTTGAATCAGTTTTTGTTTCTTCTTGTACCAGGTGTAATTAGCTGCTGGGTTAGCATCACTGCTACAGGTCAGAGTCACTGAACTGCCCTCCACTATCTCAGCAGAGGGACTCACTGACACAGAGGGAAGACTTGGACCATCTGGAGGAGAAAACAGGAACATACTTTACATTTAATTTGAAGATACAGATTAGGTTTCTCAGTGAAAATGGATATTTGAATGTTCATTAAATATGATTGTGGTTAGCACAAGCTACAAAATCAATATATGTTGTATTTCCTTTGCCGCAGTCAGAGCTTCCTCTACATTTGTGTCCTCCAGTGAATTCATGGTACAAATTGATGATGTTGGTTCTGTAATTTAATCACTTTCTGCAACACTCAAAAGTTAGCATGTGATCAAATCCAGGCAGTAATTTTGTTTTCATGTACCTGGTGAAACAAACTACTAATATATGAACATCACTCCTCAGAGACAGAGTTGATAACAGGACTCTGGACACATTACATGTTGGATGTGTATTTATGTGTGGCAGCATCTGAAACTTTAGAGGTGGTTTTCTGGATCAATGAACATCTGTGCAGATCTGGAAACAGTTTGTAAATCAAACATCATTTCATCATCTACTGTAGCTGCTCAGTGAACAACAGCAGCAGACTGTGAAGGTGAAACAGGCAGAGCTGGAGAAAGTGCACCATCAGCAAAACACCTGACTGGGTAACAAACTTTTTAAAGGTTGTCAGTAATTGATATAAATCAGCTGCTATTTACTCACATTTCACATCAATAGAGATGTAATCAGACGTCCTCCCCCACAGCTGGTTCTCATCTGTACAGTAATACTCTCCAGAGTCAGAGGACTGGATGGAGCTGAAGTGAAGCTGTATTGCGTTACTGAGAGGATGACGGTCAGAATTTCCATTGTTCTTGTACCAGGTGTATTCAGCTGCTGGGTTAGCATCACTGCTACAGGTCAGAGTCACTGAACTGCCCTCCACTATCTCAGCAGAGGGACTCACTGACACAGAGGGGACCCTCACGGGATCTGGAGGAGAAAACATGAACACATTTTACATTGAACTCCAATATGTTCGCTGGCATTAGGGATCCACATAAAGCACACATCAGAAAACTAAAGCTAGTTCATCATATTTTTAATTCAAATTAAAAACACAAAGCACACGAAGACTCAAAATGTCAGGGTTAAATCAGTGCTGATGGCAGCAGATCAATGAAAGATATATTTATGTATCATGTCTACAATCTCATGGGGCTGTGATTTGGTTGTCACCCAATTCTGTATAATGACTCACCAAATACCACTAAATTCCACTAAACTACACTCTGATGTGCAGTTGGCAGCCTGCGTGGCAGCCTCTGCCATCAGTAAGGGCTGTGCAATGTGCTGGCGACTCTTCCAGGGTGTACCCTGCCTTCACCCAGAGAAATAACTGGGATTGGCTCCAGTAACCACCGAGACCCCTTAAAAAAGAGGGGGATAAAGTGATTACATCGCCACGACCCTCACAGATGAAGCGGCAGACACTGAGATGGGAAGTGAGACCACTAAATCAAATGTAGTTAAGGTCCAGTACAACAGGTCGGCTCAAAAGGCTCCACCAGGTGTTATTTCAGTGGACGACTGTAAGTAAACTCACACAGTGGAGGAGAGCGGCAGTTCTCATGTCCTGCTACAGCACAGGAAAAGCTGTCTGTAGGAGTGAAGGAGCCTGAATAATAAGAAGATGTTTCTCCCTGAATGATCCGTCCATTCTTGTACCAGATGTAGTGAGGACGACCAGGTAGACGACACCTGCTGTGACACATCAGCCGTGCCCAGAGTTCAGTAGGAAAGACATGTGATCTGTCCACCCTCACCTGCAGATCTGAATATGTGAATAAGAAACAGAAGTCTTCATTTAGACTGAATGTCAACACACACACACACACGCATACAAACACATGCGCACACACATACAGATATTCAAACCCAGAACTTAATAATATTGAGGTGAAATTCTTACCTGTGACAGTCAAAGTGACTCCAGGTTCACCAGTATATCTCCCACCTTCTTGGTCTGTAATGAATCTGAACTTGTATTCAGCTGAGTCGCTCTCTCTCAGGTCTGTGATTCTCAGTCTGCAGTTGTTGTTACCACAGATATGCTGCACACGACCTGAATACTGTGGGTCTGTTTTCAGATTTGTATAAACATCATTATGCTCTTTTCTGAACCAGAACCTGTTCTCAACTCTCTGTACAGTAGATGGGTATCTGTAGGTGCAGCTCATGTCCACTGTTGATCCTTTTAAGGCACAGATCTCAGTAGAGCTGTAAGTCACTCCCCAGCCATCCTGACCCTGTATCACTGTAACACAGAGAACATCAGTCTCACAACAACAATAAAGATAATATTTGTTTTTTTTTTCTTTGACTTTTCTAGATCACAACTGAATTACAAAACTTTAACTGGTCTCTACTCGTTGACTTTGATAACTTATTGTAAATGGTTGTTGCAGTAGCTCTATAATTTTTCAGGGACATTTTTATGATTTCTTGAAACAAACACGATCAGACACAATTTTCTCAGACTAGTGTAACACATCCCAGAAAGACTTTGATTTAAAAAAAAAGACCCAGTACACACAGAAATAGGTGTGATTAAAGTCCACAGTGAGACTTCACTCAACAAGATGAAGGGGAAGTGCGTTCACACTGATTTGCATGTCTCATCTGACTTCCCCTCACTTCCTTAGGTAAATGTTACTTCCTCGCTAAAGAAGTGCAGGTCAAATCTAAGAACATAGTTATCTAAGAATGATTAAATCAATTAAATCTTCTTCACCTTGGGTTGCTCTGACTGTAAATACCTGTAGTGCAACTCTGCAACATAAATGTAGACATACAGTACCTGGTACAGTGAGGAGAAGGACGACTAATCCACTCGCTGCTGCAGGTAAACTCATAGCTGCTCCTCTCATCTGTCTGTGTGGCTTCAGAGTCCATAAGATGCCTGCAGGTAAATAAAGTCCAGGAGCAGTATTAGCAGTACAAGACTCTAACCTCACGAGGAAGGAGACTGTCTTGATAACTTGTCTGTTGTGCTCTGAAAGCAGTAGACAGAAGTCGAGTTGTTAAAAACACAAGCAACCTTCTTCCTCTTCACATCATTTACACACATGATGAGCCAGGTGCCAGGAGATTTAACTTGTTTTCTTGTTTTTGCAAACAATGAACTTCTTCAAGTAAATGTTCACACAAAAATGTAAAATTCAGTTGTTATCTCCTCAGCCTCATACTGATAAGGCTTGTGCTTCCATCAGCAGCTACAGTGAAGATTCAGGCTTATAAAAGGTGTGACAGCCTTCTGACAGTTTGACACGTCACTCGATAAATGAATAACTTCCTTCACACCATGATGTCTGTTCTTCTATAAGCAGTGGCAGCCTGACTGGTCAGTTCTGTGCTGCCTCACACGGGGAACCATTGTGTGTTACTCATGGAGCATTAAAAGGTGATCTAATGTAAATTGGATAATATTATTTATGGTAATTAATAACTATCCCTGATAATCATTAATTATTACTGATAGCCACATTTAAACTAAAACTCCCTTCTAATGCTCCATGAGGACTACAGGTGTGTGTGTGTGTGTGTGTGTGTGTGTGGTCCCTCTTTCTGCCCATGACCCACATTTGTTTTAAGTTGTGAGTCACTGAAGCCCAGTTTCAATAATCTGTGCAATCTAAGACGTTATGTCAAGAGATGTTTAATGCTGTATCATGGTCTGAAATATCAAATCAATCTGGCACTGTTCATCAATCAGTTAATTAATTCAGTAAGTATGATACTTTATTGATCTCCATGTTACAAAAGCAAGAGTCAGACTGAGAGGTCAGGAAAAACAATCCAGTCGCACAAATATGCGGAAACCTTTTTATGTTGCATCTGTACAATAGTTTTCTTTAGGTACAACTTAAAATGTTATTATGTGGCAACACTGTGTTCGAGGTCTGATAAGGTTTAGGCAAGAAGAACACTTGTGAGGGTTTGTAAAAGATCATGTTTGGAAATGTCCCAACGTTAAAAAATGAAGTGGTTTCAAGCTTGCAAATGCTGAAACATCACCACATTATACTTCACTTTATGATATGAAAGTCCGCTCGTAAACAGGTAATATGAACATGATATGACACGTATTGTCGATGTAGTACGTATGACACAAGTTGAAGGATATTCATAGTTTGCAGAAACGTAAAATGAAAAAATTTTATTCTGTTGACTGAGCTGCAAGAAAACAAAGAACTTCGAACTTTAAAAATAATATATACCAACAAAAAAAAAAAAAAAAGTGATGTAACATTAGCCAGGTACTGAGACATCAGTGATCTAGGTGTGATTGTTCAAAGCTGGTTATAAAGAAAATGACTATAATACATTGAAACAGCAGAGAGTTCTGATAACTCTCAGTTTGAAGTGTTCCTCTGAAAAAAGAAGCTCAGTTTGCAGAGATCTTTGTCGTACTCCTCTGTCCCAACAACACTCAGGACACACTACTGTAGATGTGAACACACAAAACAGAGGCAGGGCTAAGTGGTCGGGGCAAAGGGTGTATTGGGATCAGAGCTGTCACAATATCGGATTGTAACTACACAATTATCATTGCCTAAATAACAATATTATCACAATATCTCTAGAGAATATGGAAACAATAATGCTCAGTCAAATTCTTCTTTAACTTTGTTTACTGTGTGTTTTGTCTCTTTTTTGGCAAATTAATCACCCTCAAAATATGAGTGTAGGGAGGTGGAGAGAGAGCCTCTGACCATGACTGTACTGATGTGTACAAAAACAACAATTACACTCAACCAGCATTAAGGTGCGTTATCATCACCTACCACGACAAAGTGGGAAGGGAAAGAAACGGAAAGAGGCGATGTATTATTTATAAGCTGCTATCATGTTTCTAATTAACGCTATTAGTATTTCATTTTTAAATATCATGATTATTGTCAATGTCGTTACATCGTGACTCTTCTAATTGAGATTGGGTCTTAGACTCCTACAGTTTGGTCTGAGAGTAACTCACAAAGTATTTTATCCGCATCATGAGCTCCAACACCTGAGAGGCAGCACGTCACCTGTTGTACAACTACTTCAGGTGTGTTTTGGAGGCTGCAGGGGAGATTTGGGAGGAAGAACAGTTGTCAGAGACTAATTCAAAGATAAAAGTTCACTGAACATTGAACTTTCATTTATCAGGTTGTTCTAAAAAGCACATTAGAAGTTATATTTACAATTAACTGGATAATAAAGTCATAAAATACTTCACACATTCTTCCACTAAGCTGAACACTGGTGTATGTCAAGTTCTGAGCTTCTCTAAGATATATCATTGTCTCTATTGTATATTCCTGCTATAATACAAATGTTATGAAGGAACAGAAATATCAGACTATAAATGCAGGTCAGCAGGTTTTGTTGACGGTGCTGTACAACGCAGCTGAATCCTCTGCAGCTCCCTGACCTCTGGCTCTAAGAAGAAGAAAAGATATTGTATGAAATAAAACAATTCTCATCTCAACAGTGATAATAATAAAGACAGATGAAGGAGAATGCAAAAGCAATGAATGCATTTCAAAGTGAAGTCATTTTAATCTTGCAGAGTGTTCCTGTATGAAGAGCTGCTCACCTCGGGCCGGTACTGGCACTGTTAAATCTGACAGCAGCGTACTCGACTTCCTGTTGCTCCACGTGTCTTCGAGGCTGAGCTGGTCTGATGTTGGAGTACAGATTATCTGCCTGGTTGTTGGAGAAGTGGACGCTGGCGTAATGAAAGTCGTCCTGCTCCTCCGACTCTCCCTGGTCAGGTAGACGTAAACAGAATTACTTTCAGCTACATATTTTATACGAGTCTTTCATTTGAACAGTGCATTCTTGCAGAGGATTGAAACCAGGATGAAAACAGCCGAAGCAGAAGCAGTTCTGGTAATAATGGACCTAATATCTCTGTTGTCAGAAGTGCAACATGAAGTCCTCCTCTGTCAGATGAGTTCTCTAGAAACCCTTAAAGACACTGAGTGACTCAGCAGTGTGAATAAACAGGAGTCAGACTGGGTTTTATGTCTTCTAGAGTTAAATACATAACTGTCCTCACCTGCTCCCTGTTGTCTGGTCTCTCTTCAGCCTCAGTAGATTCCCTGGAAGCCCTCTTTTTCCTCTTTTTCCTGGTTAGAAGAGTTAATTAAAACATAAACGACTGAATGTTTTAATTCTAAATTGCTGTGAATGAACATTCAGTGATTCAGTAGAACAGAATTGCTCACCTGATCCACAGGAAGACAGAGAGGGATATGATAGCCAGGAGAACGACAGTGATTGTTCCAGCAGCCACTGATTTCCATGATCCTAAGAAATGGTGATCAAAAGAAAACAGACAGTTAATCAGAGTGTTACAGCATGTTTTATTCTGTTGGTCCCAGAGAGTGATACATGATAAAACAAGAGGGGAAAACAAAGATGTCTTGGATGACAGTGCATCTGTATGTATTAAATCAATTAATGTCCTGCTCAGTATAGGTGGACTATCTGTCAGGCTGTGGACACATGTAGTATAGTACATGACAGAGAGATTAGGTTGAAACATAAACTCCTCAGTGCCCTCAGAACAGAAACAGACAGAAAATGTAGTGCACTGTTTCTGAATTACACTGGATTACATCCATGACATAATGGCAATAAACTCGTGTGGTTAAATATTTTTAACCAAGGTTGTATTTGAGTCCAAATGTACAATCTTGTTAAAGTTAAAACAACCATGTCATGTTTCACTGCTGTAAATGCACAGGAGCTTTTCTCAGTCGAGGTCTAAAGAAGACAGTAGGACAGTATCATCTGCGTACAACAATACACCATCCTAACAAACCAATAAATGGACAGTTTTCACACCTGAGCTCAACACTGACATTATTTCCACAGGTATTATGATCACAAGACAAAAGCAAACAGTCACACTGGATGTGTTTGGCAGGAGCCCAACAATAAAGACAAACTCTCACTCTGAGTGCTCAGAGAGTTAAAACTCTCAAGAAACAATAACTGTACTCAAAACTGCAGCAGGACACCAACAGAAACATCAGGGAACATGTTCTTTAATATTTTAAAGGTAGACACAGGTAAACAAGATTATTATATTCCTATGAGCCCTTCATTATGTAACAGACTACAAAAACTCTGAACACTGTTTCAGCTGAAAGATAAAATCTGATCTGATCTGTCGTCTTGAGGATGACTCCCAGATAACTGGAACACTCTCCTGTTTCCTGCCTCCTATCCAGAGGATGTGACTGTCAGGTTAAGAAGCCTCACAGAGTGCTTCTTCTCCTACATTATCCCCAGGTGAGGTCAAATGTTTTCTGCTCTAACTGAAAAAAATGTCTGTAATTTTCCATACGATCAAGTACGTATAAAATCTGTACTGCCATCAATAACTCACCTGCCAGAACAGTCAGATGTACGCTGGTTTTGTTTGTTCCTCTTCTGTTCTGGACTTCACAGTAATAATTCCCACTGTGTTCAGCTCTGAAGTCAGTGATGGTGAAGATCTGTCCTGATGCTTTTGGTGAGTCTCCATTCTCCTTGTACCAGGTGTAATTAGCTGCTGGGTTAGCATCACTGCTACAGGTCAGAGTCACTGAACTGCCCTCCACTATCTCAGCAGAGGGACTCACTGACACAGAGGGAAGTCTTGGAGCATCTGGAGGAGAACATGTATAGAGAAACAACTAATCAATATTAATCAACATTTTATTTTAGTTCCATTGACAATCTAAGTGACTTGCTAATGTTACTCACACTGGACGTCTATAAAAAGAGATGAAGAGTTGATCTCTCCATACTGATTCTCTGACTTGCAGGAGTAGTTCCCTCTGTCCTCAGAGCTGATGGAGGAGAAATGATAGAAGCCTTCTGGTCCTTGAATCAGTGTTTGGTTCTCCTTGTACCAGGTGTAATTAGCTGCTGGGTTAGCATCACTGCTACAGGTCAGAGTCACTGAACTGCCCTCCACTATCTCAGCAGAGGGACTCACTGACACAGAGGGAAGTCTTGGAGCATCTGGAGGAGAAAACATGAACACATTTTACATTTTAATTTTAAGATTGCAGATCACTTTCAGATAAATAACAAATGAAATACAATACAGGAAATATTAGTCACAGTGTAGGTGGTGCAGGTTGATTCAATCCTTTGCAACATCTGTTAAATAACACTAGTGGCTGTGTTCTCAGGTCGGGTGCAAAACCGTCAGATTACACGAGGCAAAAATCCTTCCATCATTTGTTCATCCTTTGAAAAGTGTGTGTGGTTGTGTGATTGTGTGTGTTAGGGTAACTTGTTCCTGTTGCATTTTCAAGAGTAAATTGTGGTAACATCACATCACGCAGATATGTTTCAAATGTGCTCTAAATACTGGGGAACTGGAGGAGAAAATTATATCAGTTCTGATCTCCAGTGAATTTATGGCAACAACTGATGATGCTGGTTCTGTAATTTAACTGTGTGGAGAACGAAACGTTTTCTCTTCCTACAATTCTAAAAATGTGGCCATGTAAAAAAATCAAGACAGCAATTTTGTTTCCATCAAAATATTTGTGACAATACAAACTAGTATATAAGTACTAAACATCACTCCTCAGAGACAGAGTTGGTAACAGGACTCTGGACACATTACATGTTGGATGTGTATTTATGTCTGGCAGCATCTGAAACTTTAGAGGTGGTTTTCTGGATCAATGAACATCTGTGCAGATCTGGAAACAGTTTGTACATCAAACATCATTTCATCATCTACTGTAGCTGCTCAGTGAACAACAGCAGCAGACTGTGAAGGTGAAACAGGCAGAGCTGGAGAAAGTGCACCATCAGCAAAACACCTGACTGGGTAATAAAGTAATAAAAAGTAATTAGTTGATTTAAATCAGCTGCAATTTACTCACATTTGACATTAATAGAGATGTATTTAGACGTCCTCCCCCACAGCTCGTCCTCGTCTGTACAGTAATACTCTCCAGAGTCAGAGGACTGGATGGAGCTGAAGACAAGCTGTGGATCTTTACTGAGAGGTTGAAGGTCTGGATCTCCATTCTCCTTGTACCAGGTGTAATTAGCTGCTGGGTTAGCATCACTGCTACAGGTCAGAGTCACTGAACTGCCCTCCACTATCTCAGCAGAGGGACTCACTGACACAGAGGGAAGTCTTGGAGCATCTGGAGGAGATGTCAACATGTATTATTTTAAGATGTCCCAAAGACTTACGATTTGAATTAAATTGTCATTGTTTCTTTTTGATTGTCTCCATTACCACAGCAGCTGTTCATGCTGTTGACTATAATGGGAACTGACATTAATAACAAGATTAATTTTTAAAAAACCCAACAGTCACTAAAAAGCTGTTAGAAATGTTTAATTACCAAAACCTTTACACATCGTTATCCATACTGTACATGCTGGTTGTGTTCAGGTCCTGTTTGCAGAGTCCTGACAGTGTGAATATTATTTCTAGTTGTAGCAGTTTAATTTTCTATACCGGCTGCATCTACAACTTTTAGAAGTCAGTGTGTCTGCACGTCTTTTTCCTGATACAGTGGATCAAACTCACAGACTGGAGGAGAGCCGTAGTTCTCATGTCCTTTCAAAGCACAAGAGATGACGTCTCCAGGATAAACCCGGCCTTTAAAAGAAGATGTCTCCACCCCTGTGACTTTCTGTCTGTTCTTGAACCAGACGTAGGAAAGACGAGCAGCTGGACTGCAGCTGCTGTGACACTTCAGCTCTGCCTCAGTATCAGACTGGTGGACTGTTATTCTGGTCACCTGCACCTGCAGAGCTGGATATGAGAACAAGAAACATTATTATTATCACTGGTTCTAACAGAAATCACTGATAGATGTACACACACGACAACACAACACTTACTATTCCTACAACTAGCAGTGAACATTAGTGCCAACACAACAGTAATTATTACACAAACTCATGATGATCCATCATTTTCAACATCTTCACTGTTTCTAAATGTACTATGTTGATGTTTTACATCAGTGTGTGTTCATCAGTACCTGTGACAGTCAGAGTTGTACCAGGTAAACTACTCCTCCACTCAAACCATCTTGTTGTGAATTTAAAGTGATACTGAGCTGAATCACTCTCTGTCAGGTCAGTGATTCTCAGAGTGGAGCGTCCTCTCTCTGATTCAAGGACCTGAACACGACCTGCAAACTGGGAATCTTCACTAAGGTCCTCAGGCTGTGAAGGACTCTGCCACTGATAACTATGATCAGGACTGAACCAGAATTTGGACGTGATGGTGTCGTAACTGCTGTAAGTGCAAGAAATGTCCACTGATGAGCCTTTGGAGGCACAGATGCTTCTGTCAGTGTAAATCACTCTGTTGCAGAGTCGATCATTGACACCTGAAAGATAAAACAAAGTTCGGATCATTTTTAAACCAGAGTTGATGAAGAGTCACAATGAAGGTCTCCATATTAAAATCCATGTAGTTATCAGACTCCATCAGATGGTGTTATGTTAGTGTAGTAAACTCACACACTGGAGGAGAGGGGAAATCCTCATGTCCTTCAACAGCACAGGAATAACTGGCTGCATAATTAAAGTCGACTGAATAAGTAGAAGATGTTTGTGATGGAATTTTCTGTCCATTTCTGTACCAGATGTAGGAAGAACGATCAGGTAGACGACAACTGCTGTGACACTTCAGGTCTCTCCAGCTAGAATATGAGGATCTGCTCACCTGGAGATCTGGATGTGAAGAAGGAACAAGAATGTTATTTTAGACAAACTGTCAACAAACACACACATTTATAATATTGTTCTTCAGATGATGAACATGGAAATAATTCAAATGTGAATGAAAATGTTACCTGTGACCCTCAAAGTGACTCCAGGTGAACCAGTATATCTCCAATCTGGTTGGTTTGTTATGAACCTGAACTTGTACTCAGCTGAGTCGCTCTCTCTCAGGTCTCTGATTCTCAGACTGCAGCTCTTCGCAGAACAACTGTACTCAACACGATCTTGATAATCTGAGTCTGTTCTCAGATCAACAGGCTGATTTCCACTCAGTTTAGTAAACCAGAATGTTTCCTTAACTTTAGAATCACGGCCATGTTTTCTTGATGGGTATCTGTAGGTGCAGCTCATGTCCACTGTTGATCCTTTTAAGGCACAGATCTCAGTAGAGCTGTAAGTCACTCCCCAGTCATCCTGACCCTGTATCACTGTAACACAGAGAACATCAGAAAACACAATGAAACTGAATAACTTCAGTTAACAATCAGTTAATAAGACAAAAGTGATCAAACTACCAATATGATGTGGAGGAAAGGTAACATGGACGTGCTTCAAAATCCTCCATTATCAGACTAATTACTGTCATCAACAGTTCTTAATCATGTGCCAACAAAAAGTCGTCCACACAGAAAATTCATAGAAACATAATTTATAGAAAAGTTGAAGAAAATACTCATGTTACTCCACCCACATGTTAACTTCCCTTTAGGGAGGATGAACACAAACAAAGGAAGAGTGGAAGATGTGAACATGCTTTCTACAGTTAAACTCAGTGTGCACCCAGTCTGAAGGTGCAGTGAAGTGAACAGGAATGTATTGAACCTGTGACCTTTAATGCAGTTTACTGACCAGGATAAGATGAGAAATATTATTTATTAGAGTCTGTGCTGTTCTTGGTCACTTCTCTCTGTTCACTCTGTGATCAGGATGCTGATGAGGTAAGTGTGAAAACTACAAAAATAAAAGCAGAACACTGAGGTGTCAAACTGCTTCAAGCTGCTATGATGTCAAGATAAGTTGTCTGCATATAGCATGGAAACATCACACTGAGGTCAGACAGCACTAACAGAACTAGCAGGGAGTGGTGCAGATGTACCATCATATACAACAAGTACAGTCAGTTTTGGGGGTTTTACTGTGAGAACAAAATCCCTCCAAAAAACTTCACTGTGATGAAAGTAGCTGCAGATACAAACTAATCGTCCTCCACATGAGCTGCTGCTTCTGCAGCCAGGCTCGACTTTACAACACATTAAACAGGATGAGAAGGGAAAAGTTCTGAAAACCCAAAATATTCTCAGTTTACAGCGTGTAAAAGTGCTGAGCACACAGCTACTTCATGCAAAAGTCCAGATTCCCTCTTTAAATGCAGGAAATGTAACTGTACCTGACACAGAGAGAAGGAAGACGACAAATCCACTCACTGCTGCACTTAAACTCATATCTGCTCCTCTGATCTCTCTGTGAGGTTTCAGAGACAATAAAACATGTCAGCAGATAAAATAATGATGCACACAGGAGGTTTACAGTATCAGACACATCTACAAACAATTCTACTTACAATGAAGACGGACGTCGTCTTGAAAGAAGCCGTTCCTCAGTTGTGAGTGAGCAGAAGACAGATATCAGGCTCTTAAACCACTAGATGTACTTCCGCTTTAGCTTATTAACATACATGACGTGCTGAGTGCGAGTCAACACCCACCATTTACTAAAGTTGTGTTTAACACACATAGTTCAAGAAGACTGGTGGGATCTGATGAGGACACACAATGGTTTTTAAAGAATTTGGCTCATTTAGGTGGTTCAGATTGAGAAACTGTGCAGAGATGTCCAACATGTAGATTGGGATCAAATAAAAAGTCACCTAACATTTGAAGAAACCTCCAAACCTCACAGTGTTCAGAGAAACAGAACAAAACTACCTGCGTGGCTACACACCACTGAAGGTAAGAGAGAAAGTGTCTTTTTGTAATTTGGGTGAACTGACCCTTTAAAGCAGACAGAGGAGGAAGCACTCACAGTGATGAAGCCTGAATGTGCCACACTTAAACTTCCCCACTAGAGGGCAGTGAACCATCAGAGATACTGAATCAGGAGCCTGAAACAACATTTTATCCTCCATCACTGAATGTTACATTACATTCAGATTGACTTTGTTTTCACATTTTACCACTAAAACTTCAGTTTCACTTGTTTACACTGGACATTAGATTTATGAAGCATCACAGGCAGTGACTGAGTTCAGGAGTCCATAGTTCAGAGTAGTGATCAAAAACTTTACACCCTTTATAATCAGGGTGTTGAATAAACCTGGACTTTTATTCTGAAAGGGCTTCACATTTAGTGAACCTGGATCTACTCTGCTTCCTTCAATCACTACAAAAGAATTTCACTGAACCTAACGGAGATTTACGGCTCAAATATAAGTTCAGGTCCTCCTCAGTAAAAACTTTCTCTGTGCATCTTCATATCAGCAACATCCCAAATCATAATGAACCATTAAACTGAGGCACATTTCATTCTTATGGACACAAAATGTGACAATGTGAGAAATAAGCCAAAGCTAAAGGACAGAGTTGAATTTAAATGTCTTGATATCTGGTGAACAAATGATAACGTCAAAGATTAACAGAAGAATAATTAGTTTAAAGCTGAAGTTTAAACGTTCTGCTCACTAATGTTTCACCTACAGAGCTGTCCAACAGCTCCTTCACTTGTTGTGGAAGCTGGCTGTTGATTTGACTCAGCAGCAGAAATAACTGGAAAATGTAACATCTGTCAAAGTGTTTTACTACTGGACTTATGTTTGGTTTCAATGTGTGAAAATATAAACTGTACATGAAGTCAAATGTGATGCTCTCAGCTCACTGTCTCACTTTGAACACACTTTATTGGCTTTGTCAGCCAGGACAGGTGAAAACCCAGATGATGATCACAGATATTATTTATTATTCTGTAGAATTAAAAATACATTTTGTTTATCAACTCATCAATGTCTATAATATAACTGACTGTACAGGTTAAAATAAGCTCTAACAGTTTAAGCATTAAGCTGATCTGAACAATAAATCATGTCTGACACCTGGACATGATTCAGCTGAAGCTGCCGACTCCACGTTCTTCTAAACTTCCTGCTACATGCTGCTGCTGACTGTCTGTGCTGCTGACTCCTACCTGCTGCTGCTACTGAAAACTCAACATGAAAACTTTTGGAGCTGAAGGTAAATGTGTCCACTTCCCCAACATCCTCCACAGCCTCGCTCTCCTCTGTCATATTTCAAAGTGGTCCTTCTTTGTGTCCATCAGGTGAGTCCTGCCTCTGGTTCAGCTGCATCTGAAGAGAATCACAGAACACACGTGTAAAGTTTTACTTGTGACTGTGACTGTAAATCTACAGTCGGGATGTTTTATTGGATGCAGGAGTCTCTAACCTGACTGGACTTCACAGCATGTCTTCCTGCTGCTCTGTGTCTTCTGTCTGTGCTGCAGTGAAGTCTGAGACGTCCTCATACTCAGGACAAGAGTCCAACTGATGAGGAGAGACGACAAAATGAAGCTCCAAGGACCTCGTTCATGAACCGACATCAAATCAGATCAGCCACGTTATTATAACTGTGATATAGAGGAGGTTTTGTCAAGACGGCCTCTCTCTCTGTCTCACCTCCATCATCTCGACAGGTTGTTGTGGTTCAGTGGTGGAGCTCAGAGTTTTCTTCTTCCTGGATTGAGTCCAACAACAACAAATACAAAATTCCACATTGAGAAACTCATATCACTAAAACTAAATGAAGTCTGAAGAAGAAAATAAAAGAGCAGATGGATTCTGATTGTTTCACCTCATCCACAGACTCAGGAGAAGAAGAGGAATCAGCATCAAGACCACCAGAGTCAACCTGATGATGTTCATTATCTTTGTTGAATTCACTAGAAATACACACAGATATGTGATGAGAATCAATAAATCACTTTTCCAGGTGATGCTGTCTGTTAATCAGTCAGTCAGAGTCCTCCACCTCTGACATGATGGAGGTTCCTCCCTGAACACAGCTACAGAAAAACTGTCTCTGAACACAGACAGGAAATGTTATTTTCTCTGCACCAGTTATGAGTTGTTACATATTAACATGTTAATCTGGTCTGGTGCAGTAAACAGGTGTGTGTGCAGGTGAATGATGATAACTCACCTGCCACAGTCAGATGTACGCTGGTTTTGTTTCTTCCTCTTCTGTTCTGGACTTCACAGTAATAATTCCCACTGTGTTCAGCTCTGAAGTCAGTGATGGTGAAGATCTGTCCTGATGCTTTTGGTGAGTCTTCATTCTCCTTGTACCAGGTGTAATTAGCTGCTGGGTTAGCATCACTGCTACAGGTCAGAGTCACTGAACTGCCCTCCACTATCTCAGCAGAGGGACTCACTGACACAGAGGGAAGTCTTGGAGCATCTGGAGGAGAACATGTATAGAGAAACAACTAATCAATATTAATCAACATTTTATTTTAGTTCCATTGACAATCTAAGTGACTTGCTAATGTTACTCACACTGGACGTCTATAAAAAGAGATGAAGAGTTGATCTCTCCATACTGATTCTCTGACTTGCAGGAGTAGTTCCCTCTGTCCTCAGAGCTGATGGAGGAGAAATGATAGAAGCCTTCTGGTCCTTGAATCAGTGTTTGGTTCTCCTTGTACCAGGTGTAATTAGCTGCTGGGTTAGCATCACTGCTACAGGTCAGAGTCACTGAACTGCCCTCCACTATCTCAGCAGAGGGACTCACTGACACAGAGGGAAGTCTTGGAGCATCTGGAGGAGAAAACATGAACACATTTTACATTTTAATTTTAAGATTGCAGATCACTTTCAGATAAATAACAAATGAAATACAATACAGGAAATATTAGTCACAGTGTAGGTGGTGCAGGTTGATTCAATCCTTTGCAACATCTGTTAAATAACACTAGTGGCTGTGTTCTCAGGTCGGGTGCAAAACCGTCAGATTACACGAGGCAAAAATCCTTCCATCATTTGTTCATCCTTTGAAAAGTGTGTGTGGTTGTGTGATTGTGTGTGTTAGGGTAACTTGTTCCTGTTGCATTTTCAAGAGTAAATTGTGGTAACATCACATCACGCAGATATGTTTCAAATGTGTTCTAAATACTGGGGAACTGGAGAAGAAAATTATATCAGTTCTGATCTCCAGTGAATTTATGGCAACAACTGATGATGCTGGTTCTGTAATTTAACTGTGTGGAGAACGAAACGTTTTCTCTTCCTACAATTCTAAAAATGTGGCCATGTAAAAAAATCAAGACAGCAATTTTGTTTCCATCAAAATATTTGTGACAATACAAACTAGTATATAAGTACTAAACATCATTCCTCAGAGACAGAGTTGGTAACAGGACTCTGGACACATTACATGTTGGATGTGTATTTATGCGTGGCAGCATCTGAAACTTTAAAAGTGGTTTTCTGGATCAATGAACATCTGTGCAGATCTGGAAACAGTTTGTACATCAAACATCATTTCATCATCTACTGTAGCTGCTCAGTGAACAACAGCAGCAGACTGTGAAGGTGAAACAGGCAGAGCTGGAGAAAGTGCACCATCAGCAAAACACCTGACTGGGTAATAAAGTAATAAAAAGTAATTAGTTGATTTAAATCAGCTGCAATTTACTCACATTTGACATTAATAGAGATGTATTTAGACGTCCTCCCCCACAGCTCGTCCTCGGCTGTACAGTAATACTCTCCAGAGTCAGAGGACTGGATGGAGCTGAAGACAAGCTGTGGATCTTTACTGAGAGGTTGAAGGTCTGGATCTCCATTCTCCTTGTACCAGGTGTAATTAGCTGCTGGGTTAGCATCACTGCTACAGGTCAGAGTCACTGAACTGCCCTCCACTATCTCAGCAGAGGGACTCACTGACACAGAGGGAAGTCTTGGACCATCTGGAGGAGATGTCAACATGTATTATTTTAAGATGTCCCAAAGACTTACGATTTGAATTAAATTGTCATTGTTTCTTTTTGATTGTCTCCATTACCACAGCAGCTGTTCATGCTGTTGACTATAATGGGAACTGACATTAATAACAAGATTAATTTTTAAAAAACCCAACAGTCACTAAAAAGCTGTTAGAAATGTTTAATTACCAAAACCTTTACACATCGTTATCCATACTGTACATGCTGGTTGTGTTGAGGTCCTGTTTGCAGAGTCCTGACAGTGTGAATATTATTTCTACTTGTAGCACTTTAATTTTCTATACCGGCTGCATCTACAACTTTTAGAAGTCAGTGTGTCTGCACGTCTTTTTCCTGATACAGTGGATCAAACTCACAGACTGGAGGAGAGCCGTAGTTCTCATGTCCTTTCAAAGCACAAGAGATGATGTCTCCAGGATAAACCCGGCCTTTAAAAGAAGACGTCTCCACCCCTGTGACTTTCTGTCCGTTCTTGAACCAGACGTAGGAAAGACGAGCAGCTGGACTGCAGCTGCTGTGACACTTCAGCTCTGCCTCAGTATCAGACTGGTGGACTGTTATTCTGGTCACCTGCACCTGCAGAGCTGGATATGAGAACAAGAAACATTATTATTATCACTGGTTCTAACAGAAATCACTGATAGATGTACACACACGACAACACAACACTTACTATTCCTACAACTAGCAGTGAACATTAGTGCCAACACAACAGTAATTATTACACAAACTCATGATGATCCATCATTTTCAACATCTTCACTGTTTCTAAATGTACTATGTTGATGTTTTACATCAGTGTGTGTTCATCAGTACCTGTGACAGTCAGAGTTGTACCAGGTAAACTACTCCTCCACTCAAACCATCTTGTTGTGAATTTAAAGTGATACTGAGCTGAATCACTCTCTGTCAGGTCAGTGATTCTCAGAGTGGAGCGTCCTCTCTCTGATTCAAGGACCTGAACACGACCTGCAAACTGGGAGTCACTAAGGTCCTCAGGCTGTGAAGGACTCTGCCACTGATAACTATGATCAGGACTGAACCAGAATTTGGACGTGATGGTGTCGTAACTGCTGTAAGTGCAAGAAATGTCCACTGATGAGCCTTTGGAGGCACAGATGCTTCTGTCAGTGTAAATCACTCTGTTGCAGAGTCGATCATTGACACCTGAAAGATAAAACAAAGTTCGGATCATTTTTAAACCAGAGTTGATGAAGAGTCACAATGAAGGTCTCCATATTAAAATACATGTAGTTATCAGACTCCATCAGATGGTGTTATGTTAGTGTAGTAAACTCACACACTGGAGGAGAGGGGAAATCCTCATGTCCTTCAACAGCACAGGAATAACTGGCTGCATAATTAAAGTCGACTGAATAAGTAGAAGATGTTTGTGATGGAATTTTCTGTCCATTTCTGTACCAGATGTAGGAAGAACGATCAGGTAGACGACAACTGCTGTGACACTTCAGGTCTCTCCAGCTAGAATATGAGGATCTGCTCACCTGGAGATCTGGATGTGAAGAAGGAACAAGAATGTTATTTTAGACAAACTGTCAACAAACACACACATTTATAATATTGTTCTTCAGATGATGAACATGGAAATAATTCAAATGTGAATGAAAATGTTACCTGTGACCCTCAAAGTGACTCCAGGTTCACCAGTATATCTCCAATCTGGTTGGTTTGTTATGAACCTGAACTTGTACTCAGCTGAGTCGCTCTCTCTCAGGTCTGTGATTCTCAGACTGCAGCTCTTCTCAGAACAACTGTACTCAACACGATCTTGATAATCTGAGTCTGTTCTCAGATCAACAGGCTGATTTCCACTCAGTTTAGTAAACCAGAATGTTTCCTTAACTTTAGAATCACGGCCATGTTTTCTTGATGGGTATCTGTAGGTGCAGCTCATGTCCACTGTTGATCCTTTGAAGGCACAGATCTCAGTAGAGCTGTAAGTCACTCCCCAGTCATCCTGACCCTGTATCACTGTAACACAGAGAACATCAGAAAACACAATGAAACTGAATAACTTCAGTTAACAATCAGTTAATAAGACAAAAGTGATCAAACTACCAATATGATGTGGAGGAAAGGTAACATGGACGTGCTTCAAAATCCTCCATTATCAGACTAATTACTGTCATCAACAGTTCTTAATCATGTGCCAACAAAAAGTCGTCCACACAGAAAATTCATAGAAACATAATTTATAGAAAAGTTGAAGAAAATACTCATGTTACTCCACCCACATGTTAACTTCCCTTTAGGGAGGATGAACACAAACAAAGGAAGAGTGGAAGATGTGAACATGCTTTCTACAGTTAAACTCAGTGTGCACCCAGTCTGAAGGTGCAGTGAAGTGAACAGGAATGTATTGAACCTGTGACCTTTAATGCAGTTTACTGACCAGGATAAGATGAGAAATATTATTTATTAGAGTCTGTGCTGTTCTTGGTCACTTCTCTCTGTTCACTCTGTGGTCAGGATGCTGCTGAGTGTGAAAACTACAAAAATAAAAGCAGAACACTGAGGTGTCAAACTGCTTCAAGCAGCTATGACAGAAAGATAAGCTGTCTGCATATAGCATGGAAACATCACACTGAGGTCAGACAGCACTAACAGAACTAGCAGGGAGTGGTGCAGATGTACCATCATATACAACAAGTACAGTCAGTTTTGGGGGTTTTACTGTGAGAACAAAATCCCTCCAAAAAACTTCACTGTGATGAAAGTAGCTGCAGATACAAACTAATCGTCCTCCACATGAGCTGCTGCTTCTGCAGCCAGGCTCGACTTTACAACACATTAAACAGGATGAGAAGGGAAAAGTTCTGAAAACCCAAAATATTCTCAGTTTACAGCGTGTAAAAGTGCTGAGCACACAGCTACTTCATGCAAAAGTCCAGATTCCCTCTTTAAATGCAGTAAATGTAACTGTACCTGACACAGAGAGAAGGAAGACGACAAATCCACTCACTGCTGCACTTAAACTCATATCTGCTCCTCTGATCTCTCTGTGAGGTTTCAGAGACAATAAAACATGTCAGCAGATAAAATAATGATGCACACAGGAGGTTTACAGTATCAGACACATCTACAAACAATTCTACTTACAATGAAGACGGACGTCGTCTTGAAAGAAGCCGTTCCTCAGTTGTGAGTGAGCAGAAGACAGATATCAGGCTCTTAAACCACTAGATGTACTTCCGCTTTAGCTTATTAACATACATGACGTGCTGAGTGCGAGTCAACACCCACCATTTACTAAAGTTGTGTTTAACACACATAGTTCAAGAAGACTGGTGGGATCTGATGAGGACACACAGTGGTTTTTAAAGAATTTGGCTCATTTAGGTGGTTCAGATTGAGAAACTGTGCAGAGATGTCCAACATGTAGATTGGGATCAAATAAAAAGTCACCTAACATTTGAAGAAACCTCCAAACCTCACAGTGTTCAGAGAAACAGAACAAAACTACCTGCGTGGCTACACACCACTGAAGGTAAGAGAGAAAGTGTCTTTTTGTAATTTGGGTGAACTGACCCTTTAAAGCAGACAGAGGAGGAAGCACTCACAGTGATGAAGCCTGAATGTGCCACACTTAAACTTCCCCACTAGAGGGCAGTGAACCATCAGAGATACTGAATCAGGAGCCTGAAACAACATTTTATCCTCCATCACTGAATGTTACATTACATTCAGATTTACTTTGTTTTCACATTTTACCACTAAAACTTCAGTTTGATTTGTTTACACTGGACATCAGATTTATGAAGCATCACAGGCAGTGACTGAGTTCAGGAGTCCATAGTTCAGAGTAGTGATCAAAAACTTTACACCCTTTATAATCAGGGTGTTGAATAAACCTGGACTTTTATTCTGAAAGGGCTTCACATTTAGTGAACCTGGATCTACTCTGCTTCCTTCAATCACCACAAAAGAATTTCACTGAACCTAACGGAGATTTACGGCTCAAATATAAGTTCAGGTCCTCCTCAGTAAAAACTTTCTCTGTGCATCTTCATATCAGCAACATCCCAAATCATAATGAACCATTAAACTGTGGCACATTTCATTCTTATGGACACAAAATGTGACAATGTGAGAAATAAGCCAAAGCTAAAGGACAGAGTTGAATTTAAATGTCTTGATATCTGGTGAACAAATGATAACGTCAAAGATTAACAGAAGAATAATTAGTTTAAAGCTGAAGTTTAAACGTTCTGCTCACTAATGTTTCACCTACAGAGCTGTCCAACAGCTCCTTCACTTGTTGTGGAAGCTGGCTGTTGATTTGACTCAGCAGCAGAAATAACTGGAAAATGTAACATCTGTCAAAGTGTTTTACTACTGGACTTATGTTTGGTTTCAATGTGTGAAAATATAAACTGTACATGAAGTCAAATGTGATGCTCTCAGCTCACTGTCTCACTTTGAACACACTTTATTGGCTTTGTCAGCCAGGACAGGTGAAAACCCAGAAGATGATCACAGATATTATTTATTATTCTGTAGAATCAAAAATACATTTTGTTTAACGACTCATCAATGTCTATAATATAACTGACTGTACAGGTTAAAATAAGCTCTCACAGTTTAAGCATTAAGCTGATCTGAACAATAAATCATGTCTGACACCTGGACATGATTCAGTTGAAGCTGCCGACTCCACGTTCTTCTAAACTTCCTGCTACATGCTGCTGCTGACTGTCTGTGCTGCTGACTCCTACCTGCTGCTGCTACTGAAAACTCAACATGAAAACTTTTGGAGCTGAAGGTAAATGTGTTCACTTCCCCAACATCCTCCACAGCCTCGCTCTCCTCTGTCATAGTTCAATGTGGTCCTTCTTTGTGTCCATCAGGTGAGTCCTGCCTCTGGTTCAGCTGCATCTGAAGAGAATCACAGAACACACGTGTAAAGTTTTACTTGTGACTGTGACTGTAAATCTACAGTCGGGATGTTTTATTGGATGCAGGAGTCTCTAACCTGACTGGACTTCACAGCATGTCTTCCTGCTGCTCTGTGTCTTCTGTCTGTGCTGCAGTGAAGTCTGAGACGTCCTCATACTCAGGACAAGAGTCCAACTGATGAGGAGAGACGACAAAATGAAGCTCCAAGGACCTCGTTCATGAACCGACATCACATCAGATCAGCCACGTTATTATAACTGTGATATAGAGGAGGTTTTGTCAAGACGGCCTCTCTCTGTCTCACCTCTATCATCTCGACAGGTTGTTGTGGTTCAGTGGTGGAGCTCAGAGTTTTCTTCTTCCTGGATTGAGTCCAACAACAACAAATCAATCAAATCAATCTTCCACATTGAGAAACTCATATCACTAAAACTAAATGAAGTCTGAAGAAGAAAATAAAAGAGCAGATGGATTCTGATTGTTTCACCTCATCCACAGACTCAGAAGAAGAAGAGGAATCAGCATCAAGACCACCAGAGTCAACCTGATGATGTTCATTATCTTTGTTGAATTCACTAGAAATACACACAGATATGTGATGAGAATCAATAAATCCCTTTTCCAGGTGATGCTGTCTGTTAATCAGTCAGTCAGAGTCCTCCACCTCTGACATGATGGAGGTTCCTCCCTGAACACAGCTACAGAAAAACTGCCTCTGAACACAGACAGGAAATGTTATTTTCTCTGCACCAGTTATGAGTTGTTACATATTAACATGTTAATCTGGTCTGGTGCAGTAAACAGGTGTGTGTGCAGGTGAATGAGGATAACTCACCTGCCACAGTCAGATGTACGCTGGTTTTGTTTCTTCCTCTTCTGTTCTGGACTTCACAGGAATAATTCCCACTGTGTTCAGCTCTGAAGTCAGTGATGGTGAAGATCTGTCCTGATGCTTTTGGTGAGTCTTCATTCTCCTTGTACCAGGTGTAATTAGCTGCTGGGTTAGCATCACTGCTACAGGTCAGAGTCACTGAACTGCCCTCCACTATCTCAGCAGAGGGACTCACTGACACAGAGGGAAGTCTTGGACCATCTGAAGAAGATTTAACTAGACTCATGTCATTCACATCAGATGATGACTTTGTCACATTTACATTTTGGATTCAAGTTATTGGTTTTGTGAACATAAACTTGTATTTTGCCTTTTCAGACCTGACATTCTTCAACCTACACAAAAAGACCACAGTTAACAGTAAATTCACATTATATATCTGGAGATATGTGTGTAAACATGTGAAGCAGGTTCACTGTGGCTACAAGTCATATGTCTCTTAACGCTGAGTCAGCAGGACATCAGAGTTACTTATATTTTGTACTCACACTGGACATCGACTGATACAGACGAGGACATGATCTCTCCATACTGATTCTCTGACTTGCAGGAGTAGTTCCCTCTGTCCTCAGAGCTGATGGAGGAGAAATGATAGACGCGTCTCTGTCCGCGAAGCAGTGTTTGTTTCTCCTTGTACCAGGTGTAATTAGCTGCTGGGTTAGCATCACTGCTACAGGTCAGAGTCACTGAACTGCCCTCCACTATCTCAGCAGAGGGACTCACTGATGCAGTGGCAGATTTTGGAGTATCTGGAGGAGAACACATGAACACATTTCACATTTTAATTCTAAGATTGCAGATCAGTTTCAGATAAATAACAGATGAAATACAATACAGGAAATATTAGTCACAGTGTAGGTGGTGCAGGTTGATTCAATCCTTTGCAACATCTGTTAAATAAAACTAGTGGCTGTGTTCTCAGGTCGGGTGCAAAACTGTCAGATTTGTGACAGATCTGATTTCATTTGTGACACAGGGTGAAAATCCTTCGATCATTTGTTCATCCTTTAAAAAGTGTGTGTGGTTGTGTGATTGTGTGTGTTAGAGCAACTTGTTCCTGTTGCATTTTCAAGAGTAAATTGTGGTAACATCACATCACGCAGATATGTTTCAAATGTGTTCTAAATACTGGGGAACTGGAGGAGAAAATGATATCAGTTCTGATCTCCAGTGAATTTATGGCAACAACTGATGATGTTGGTTCTGTAATTTAACTGTGTGGGGAACGAAACGTTTTCTCTTCCTACAATTCTGAAAATGTGGCCATGTAAAAAAATCAAGACAGCAATTTTGTTTCCATCAAAATATTTGTGGCAATACAAACTATTATTTAAGTACTAAACATCATTCCTCAGAGACAGAGTTGATAACAGGACTCTGGACACATTACATGTTGGATGTGTATTTATGTCTGGCAGCATCTGAAACTTTAAAAGTGGTTTTCTGGATCAATGAACATCTGTGCAGATCTGGAAACAGTTTGTACATCAAACATCATTTCATCATCTACTGTAGCTGCTCAGTGAACAACAGCAGCAGACTGTGAAGGTGAAACAGGCAGAGCTGGAGAAAGTGCACCATCAGCAAAACACCTGACTGGGTAATAACATCTTACAAAGTCATTAGTTGATTTAAATCAGCTGCTATTTACTCACATTTGACATTAATATAGATGTATTCAGACGTCCTCCTCCCCAGCTGGTTCTCAGCTGTACAGTAATACTCTCCAGAGTCAGAGGACTGGATGGACCTGAAGACAAGCTGTGGATCTTTACTGAGAGGTTGAAGGTCTGGATCTCCATTTTTCTTGTACCAGGTGTAATTAGCTGCTGGGTTAGCATCACTGCTACAGGTCAGAGTCACTGAACTGCCCTCCACTATCTCAGCAGAGGGACTCACTGACACAGAGGGAAGCTTTGGACCATCTGGAGGAGAAAACATGAACACATTTTACATTTAATCCACATAAGTCACACATCAGAAAAACTAAATCTAGTTCATCTTACTTTAATTCAAATTGAAAACATGCAGCAGACAAAGACTCAAACTGTCTCACAGTTCATCAGCGCTGAAGGCAGCAGATCAAGGAAATTATCCTGGTTCAGTGTCTTTGGACAATTTCATGTTTACTCATCAACTCTAGTAGTTAAATAAGAGGAGTGCACATGAAATCTTTTCACAGGTTGGCAAAAGAACATGAGTGGAAAGAATGAAGTGAGAGGCTTCATTGTCTTCTCTCATGTTTTGTGAACTAACCTGAAACAATCAAGTGTTTTGTGTCAGAGCTGTGATTTGATTATCAGACATTTCTGCACAATGAATCACCAAATATCACTGAATTACATGTAGTTAAGGTCCAGTACAACAGGTCGGCTCAAAAGGCTCAACCAGGTGTTATTTCAGTGGACGACTGTAAGTAAACTCACACACTGGAGGAGAGCGGCAGTTCTCATGTCCTGCTACAGCACAGGAAAAGCTGTCTGCAGGAGTGAAGTAGACCAAATAAAAATAAGATGTTTGTCCCTGAATGATCCGTCCATTCTTGTACCAGACGTAGCGAGGACGACCAGGTAGACGATGATTGCTGTGACACATCAGCACTGCCAAGGGCAAAGAGACATAGACATGTAGGCTGTTCACCCTCACCTGCAGATCTGAATATGTGAATAAGAAACAGAGGTCTTCATTTTAGACTGAATTTCAACACACATACACGTACACACTCACACACTCACACACACACACATTCAGCTGAAAACTTACCTGTGACAGTCAAAGTGACTCCAGGTGAACCATAATATCTCACACCTTCTTGGCCTGTAATGAATCTGAACTTGTACTCGGCTGAGTCACTCTCTCTCAGGTCTGTGATTGTCAGACTGCAGTTGTTGTTGCCACAGATATACTGCACACGACCTGAATACTGTGGGTCTGTTTTCAAATCTGTATAAACACTATTACTAGCTTTTGTGAACCAGAATCTGTTCACAACTCTCTGTACAGTAGATGGGTATCTGTAGGTGCAGCTCATGTCCACTGTTGATCCTTTGAAGGCACAGATCTCAGTAGAGCTGTAAGTCACTCCCCAGCCATCCTGACCCTGTATCACTGTAACACACAGAACATCAGAAAACACAATGAAACTGAGTAACTTCAGTTAACAATCAGTTAATAAGACAAAAGTGATCAAACTACCAATATGATGTGGAGGAAAGGTAACATGGACGACGTGCTTCAAAATCCTCGATTATCAGACTAATTACTGTCATCAACAGTTCTTAATCATGTGTCAACAAAAAGTCGTCCACACAGAAAATTCATAGAAACATAATTTATAGAAAAGTTGAAGAAAATACTCATGTTACTCCACCCACATGTTAACTTCCCTTTAGGGAGGATGAACACAAACAAAGGAAGAGTGGAAGATGTGAACATGCTTTCTACAGTTAAACTCAGTGTGCACCCAGTCTGAAGGTGCAGTGAAGTGAACAGGAATGTATTGAACCTGTGACCTTTAATGCAGTTTACTGACCAGGATAAGAGGAGAAATATTATTTATTAGAGTCTGTGCTGTTCTTGGTCACTTCTCTCTGTTCACTCTGTGATCAGGATGCTGCTGAGTGTGAAAACTACAAAAATAAAAGCAGAACACTGAGGTGTCAAACTGCTTCAAGCTGCTATGATGTCAAGATAAGTTGTCTGCATATAGCATGGAAACATCACACTGAGGTCAGACAGCACTAACAGAACTAGCAGGGAGTGGTGCAGATGTACCATCATATACAACAAGTACAGTCAGTTTTGGGGGTTTTACTGTGAGAACAACATCCCTCCAAAAAACTTCACTGTGATGAAAGTAGCTGCAGATACAAACTAATCGTCCTCCACATGAGCTGCTGCTTCTGCAGCCAGGCTCGACTTTACAACACATTAAACAGGATGAGAAGGGAAAAGTTCTGAAAACCCAAAATATTCTCAGTTCACAGCGTGTAAAAGTACTGAGCACACAGCTACTTCATGCAAAAGTCCAGATTCCCTCTTTAAATGCAGTAAATGTAACTGTACCTGACACAGAGAGAAGGAAGACGACAAATCCACTCACTGCTGCACTTAAACTCATATCTGCTCCTCTGATCTCTCTGTGAGGATTCAGAGACAATAAAACATGTCAGCAGATAAAATAATGATGCACACAGGAGGTTTACAGTATCAGACACATCTACAAACAATTCTACTTACAGTGAAGACGGACGTCGTCTTGAAAGAAGCCGTTCCTCAGTTGTGAGTGAGCAGAAGACAGATATCACACTCTTAAACCACTAGATGTACTTCCTCTTTAGCTTATTAACATACATGACATGCTGAGTGCGAGCCAACACCCACATCACACTAAAGTTGTGTTGTCTTACAAAGCATGAATTCTATAATAAATGCAGTATAACATGCATTAAATCACATTCATGATTTTGATATTAAAATATTAAAGTAAATATTTACAGCTGCCCTCTACAGTTGATCTCTCTGTGCTCCGAGGCAGTCTGCAGGTGGAGTGAAGGAACAGGAATGCATTGTACCTGTGAACCACGAGGCAGTTTGACTGAAGAGGAAGAAGAGCAGAGGGTTCATTATAAGAGAGGATGGAGAGTGACATGTTGTTGCTGTTTCCTGGTTTGTGTCTTCTCTGCTCACTCTGCAGTCAGGTTGCTGCTGTGTGCAGAGAAAAGCAGAACACTGAGCCGAGAGAAACTCCCACATCTGTTAGTGTTAACAACACATGAACATGTGACGCACATAGTTCAAGAAGACTGGTCGGATCTGATGAGGACACACAGTGGTTTTTAATGAATTTGGCTCATTTAGGTGGTTCAGATTGAGAAACTGTGCAGAGATGTCCAACATGTAGAATAGAAATAGAATAAAAAGTCACCTGACATTTGAAGAAACCTCCAAACCTCACAGTGTTCAGAGAAACAGAACAAAACTACCTGCGTGTCTTTTCGTAATTTGGGTGAACTGAACCTTTAAAGCAGACAGAGGAGGAAGCACTCACAGTGATGAAGCCTGAATGTGCCACACTTAAACTTCCCCACTAGAGGGCAGCGAACCATCAGAGATACTGAATCAGGAGCCTGAAACAACATTTTATCCTCCATCACTGAATGTTACATTACATTCAGATTTACTTTGTTTTCACATTTTACCACTAAAACTTCAGTTTGACTTGTTTACACTGGACATTAGATTCATGAAGCATCACAGGCAGTGACTGAGTTCAGGAGTCCATAGTTCAGAGTAGTGATCAAAAACTTTACACCCTTGACTTCCGGTGGCGCGCTAGTGAAGATGGCAGTGTAACTGCAGAGCTCTGGTATCAGCATTAAGTTTCTCACTCAATCTGGTATAATTCATTTTACTTTTCATTAACCAAGTCGTAAGAATGAGCGGGGAAAGACCTAAAAGACAACAAAAGGGACGAGGCACGCTTGCTGGACGAGACTCGGAGAAAGAGTTTGGAGACGATGAAACAGTACAAGATGGAGGCCATGTGGAAAGCGAAAGCTTGGGCACCATACGGGAAGCTGTAAGTGCAGTTGTAACTGCTGGAGTGGACACTCTTAGAACAGAGCTAAAAAATGAGCTACTGGAATTCCATAAATGTTTTAGGGAGGACATTAAAAAGCAAATGGACGAGTCCACGACAGAAATACACCGAAAAATGCAAGATATGACTGGTCAGTTAGAAGGAGTAGCAGAGCGGGTTGAAGAGATCGAGAAGAACCAGGCCAGTACAGAGCGGTGGGACATTGGAGTTAAGGGCGCGCTCACTCAGTTACTGGCTAACCAGCGAGCACTGCAGGATAAAGTGACTGAGATGGAAGGCCACTCACGACGCAATAACATCCGAATTTATGGTATTCCTGAGGAGGCGGAGGGCACCTCCGCAAAAGCATTCGTGGTGGATATGATAAAGACCCAACTCGGGGAAGCTGTCGACCCTAACTGGGATAGTGACCTGGGAATAGAGCGGGCACACCGAGCCTTAGCACCGAAGCCATCTAAGAATGCCCCTACGCGTTCCATGGTGGTTCGTTTTCTGCGATTCTCTGTTAAAGAAAGCATACTCCATGCAGCCTGGAAGACTGGTCTAAACTACGACAACAAACGAGTGTTTTTTGATCATGACTATGCTGACGCTGTCCAGAAGAAGAGAAAGGAATACGCCCCTGTTAAGAAGACTTTGAAGGAACACGAAATACGCTTCCAAACTCCCTTAACCCGATTGCGAGTTCACTACACAATGGGCACCGCAGTCTACAACAACGCCACACAAGCAGCGGAGGATTTAAGGAAACGGGGGCTCAACGTGGACAAGATCACGTGAGAGTAAAGGAGACGACATCACGGAGGACACGTTAGCCAAATTGTTGCCATGGGAGGTGATTGAGTCGCGACGTGGCGGAGACAAGGAGCAGTTCCAGCAACAGGTGCGTGAGAGACTGAAGGAGTATCGCAGGACGGAGACGGACACTGCAGTATCGGAGGAGGGGTAATATAACGACATCCCTTTTTTTTTTGGACTATGTTAGATTTGCTGATACCTACAGACTGTAAACAGATAGCCACCAGCCTTTCTTTTTCATTGTTACTGAGGGAACCCACTCTGTGGCTCTGCCCCTCTTATTGCAAAGGCGATATGTCGCCTTTCTTGTTGGAAGTTCTGTTATATGATGTGTATAAGAGTTTTAACATTTTTCTTATTTTGTTTATTACTCCTCTTTGTTTTTTGAGGTATGGGAAGTTACAAGTAATTGATAAAGATGGTGTATATAATGCATTATCAACATTATAACATACTTTCTCTTAATGTAAATGGACTGAATAATCCAATTAAAGGTAGCAAAATGATAGCTAAAATGAAAAAAGAGAAGATAAATATAGCATTTTGGCAGGAGACACATATGTCTGCGCCTGAGCATGACAAATTGAAGAAGCTTGGTTTTAGGAATGCTTTCTTTTCATCTTATAGGAAAGGGAAAAAAAGAGGAGTTTGTATATTAATTTCAAACTCCCCCCCATTTGAATACATATCTGAAATAAAAGATAAAGAGGGGAGGTTTATCCTGGTAAAGGGGAAAATAGATCAGAAGGAAGTGACACTACTTAATATTTATGCTCCCCCTGGGACTGAATCTTCATTCTTTAGGAACATTTTTGATTTGATTGCATTAGAGACATATGGAACGCTTATCTGCGCTGGGGATTTTAACCTAACTCTGAATCCTGTGCTTGATACAACTAATATTAACAGGAAAAATAACTGTTCTGAAAAATTAATAAATAGGGCCCTAGGATTGAAGGATGTGTGGAGGACCACCATAGACATGATCCTGGGTACACTTTCTACTCAGGACGGCATGCAACTCATTCAAGACTTGACTATTTCTTTATGTATGATAAAGATCTCCATAGACTCAAAGACTGCAAAATAGGCCAGAGGGACCTCTCTGACCACTCAGGGGTTTATATAACTATACATTTTGAGGGTAGACAGTGTAAAACACTCTGGAGGCTTAATACTGGACTCCTAAATGATGCTAATTTTCAGGCTGCGATGGTGACAGAATTAGGAATATATTTGCAGGAAAATGACAATGACGATGTTAATCCTAGTATACTGTGGGATGCTTCTAAGGCTGTCCTGAGGGGTAAAATCATAGCCAGGACAGCTATATCAAAAAAGTTAAGAGCTCAAACATTTTCAAACCTGCAAGAAAAACTGAAGGATCTTGAACAGCTCCGCATTACTAATAGTAACCCTGATATTAATCAACAAATTAGAAATGTTAAACAGGACATAGATAAAATACTAAATGAGGAGGTGGAGAAAAAGCTCAGATTTCTGAAACAAAGGTACTATGAGGCTGGTCCTAAAGCGACCAGGCTATTAGCTTGGAGACTTAGAAAACAACAAGCAGAACAAACTATTCATAAAATAAGAGACCCAATAACAAATAAGATTACTAGTCATCCAGATGGTATACAAAAAGCATTTGAAAAATACTACAAAGCCCTGTATACTAGGAGGGAACAGGCAGAAAAACATACAATTATTGAATTTCTGAATTCACTGGATCTTCCTAGCATAGGTAAAGAAGTTAATAATAAGCTAATCATGCCAATATCAAAGGAAGAGATAGACAAAGCCATCTTAAGTCTAAATAGCAATAAGTCACCGGGCACAGATGGTTTCCCCCCAGAGTGGTATAAAGCCATGAGAGAACACCTTGTCCCCCTCTTGGAGACTTGCTTTAACTATATTCTAACTAAGGGATCCCCTCCCCCATCCTGGAGAGAGGCCTTTATATCGGTCATTCCCAAGGAGGGAAAAGACAGGATGGAATGTAAAGCATATAGACCAATCAGTGTGTTAAACACAGATTATAAGCTATATGCCACCATCTTAACGAAGAGATTGGAAACTGCAATGCCTTTGTTAATAGACGAAGATCAAACAGGATTCATTAAGAATAGACAAACACAAGATAATATCAGGAGGGCCCTCCATACTATCGAACACATACACAGAGAAAAACTTAGTTCCATGGTCTTGAGTTTTGATGCTGAAAAAGCATTTGATTCTGTTGGGTGGGAATTTCTTTATTTGACAATGAAAAGATTTGTTTTTTGTAAAAAATGTATAAGATCCATTCAAGCACTCTACTCTTCCCCTATAGCAAGAATAAAGGTTAATGGGAGCTTCTCTGACGCTGTGGCCTTAGAACGAGGGTGCAGGCAGGGCTGCCCTGCTAGCCCGAGCCTCTTTAATCTATTTATTGAGCCCTTGGCCCAGGCAATACGACAGGAGGATAAAATTACAGGTATCACCATTGGGGGAAATGAATACAAAGTGAGTCTGTATGCAGATGATGTCCTAGTTACATTACTGAACCCAGAATCTTCTCTCCCGGCCTTAATGAACATGTTGGAAGTATATGGAACATACTCTGGCTATGTTCTTAACGTTAGTAAAACACAGGTCATGACATTCAATTATACACCGACACAGGAATTAATCTTACAATATAACTTCAACTGGAACTCAAATAAAATGAAATACCTAGGAGTTAATTTGACTAAGGATGAAGCAAGATTATTCAACGCTAATTACAGCAGTGTTAACAAAAATATATATGAAGACTTGAGAAGATGGAGTGTCCTTCCCCTTGACCTTGGTGATAGAATTAGATCAATCAAGATGAATATTCTTCCTAGATTGTTATACCTTTTCTCATCTCTCCCTATAGAAATTTCCTCAAAACAATTTAGGGAATGGAATATGCATATTTCACAATTTATATGGAACAATAAAAGACCAAGAGTAAGATTCTCCACCCTTCAGTTGCCTAAAGAAAGGCATGGCCCTCCCATCCCTACAGGATTATTACATATCAGCTCAGCTGAGACCTCTTATATACTGGTGTAATCCCTCTTACGAAGCCAAATGGAAGACAATAGAGTTCTCTTTAACAGATATTCCAATCCAATCATTCATAGGATCTATTTATGGTAAACAGAGTATATTACAGACAAATAGTCAGTGGGTGAATTTTTCACTGAAAATATGGTTAGAGGTTGTTCAACGATTCCATCTACAGAAGGAAGTCAATTTACTCAGATGGCCAGCGTATGATCCTAATCATAAGCCAGCACTGTATGATGTTAGATATAGACAGTGGGTTTTTGCGGGCATTACTGCTTTATGTAAAATAGTTAAAAATGGGAGACTGGTCAGCTTTGAAAACTTGTGTCAGACATTTGGACTATGTAAACAGGACTTTTTTAGATATTCACAGAGTTTAGAGGCTCTGACCAGAAAGAACTCCCAATAATTATTCGACTATTTGTTGATGCTTACAGTTCAAACAGTACAAAAGGATTGATTGGTAGACTGTACAATGGCATATCATCGTTAAATGGGCACACCACTAGGTATATCAAGGAACGCTGGGAAAAGGAACTGGACATTGAAATAACAGAGGACACATGGACAAATGCTTGGATAACACAGTCTTCTACCACCAACTCACTGGTTTGGAGAGACTTTTGCTGGAAAAACCTCATAAGATTCTTTATCACACCAAAACAAAAAAGTAAACAGACTAATATGCAACTCAGATGCTGGAGGGACTGTCGAGAAACGGGGGTTGACCACGCTCACGTGTTCTGGTTGTGCCCTCTAATACAGAACTTTTGGATGGAGGTTGCAGCAACTATTGCAGAAGTCTTGGGGTTTAACGTCGAAACCACATTCACATCTCTATACCTGGGGTGCCTCCCAGAGGAACTATGTAAAGACGATGAATACCTCCCAAAGGTCTTTATTGACATTGTGAATTATCTACACCTCCTTGAGCAGATGACCTATTCCTTACGACTTCAAAAGGAGATAGGGGAGAAAAGATGGGGAAAGTGGTCCATTTACATGGTTCAACAGCGATGTACTGTGTTACTGTACAATATTGAGTAATGTATGTTGATTTGTGAGACTCTTTGGGTTTTCTGTTTTTTCTATTTAAGTGCACTATATTTTCCATGACCTCCTTTTATTTTGTTTTTGTTGTGTCACATCGTGGTGAGGTTGACTCGTCTTGGTATCTGTCTTGTGAACTTCCTGTTTTATTTTGAAAATAACTCTCCTTTCGTTTCAGGTCACTTACCCTTCCTCCTGTGTCCATGGTCTGACGTCATCCCTAATCCCTGATTGTTTCCACCTGTGAACCCCTTCCTCATGTGTATAAAGTCTGCGTCTTCCCCTTTCTCTGTGCCAAAGTATTTCGTCTTTATGTCGTTTACCGAAGCCTTTGATCACAGCCTTGTTCCACGCCTTGTTGAGAGTTTGACTCATAGAAGTATTGTTCATGTTTTATTTCTTCTGAATTTTGTATCCTCGAGAAGAGTGATTTTGATTTGTATTTTTCTGGTTAGGATTTTGAGTTGAAGTTTGAAGTTTTACAGCCTTTTGTTTTCCTCGTCACGAGTGAATTTTTGTTGATAAATTATTTAAGAAAGAGTAGTTAATTTTCATAGCCTCTGAGCTTTCTCTTCGGAGTGTTTTTATTTTGTAATTTTGATATCTATGTATATATTCAAGAACAGTGTAGGTTTTCCTCCTGCGGGAGCTTTTCAGTTTTTCTGTGTTTCATGTTGTTTGTCTTGTTTGTCTCGCAGAGTTTCATAGAGTTTGATTTGTCATTCTTGCTGGAGAGTTACAAATTCAGAATAATAAAACTTGACACTACTGCTGCCATTTCCGCATCTGAGTTCTCTTTTCTGCACGAGTCTGACATGTTGTTTGGTAGTCTGTTGTTGTTTTTTGTTGTTGTTCTCTTTTAATGTGCAATGTTATGCAAATACCTTATAAATAAAAAGTTTAAAAAAAACCAAAACTGTACACCCTTTATAATCAGGGTGTTGAATAAACCTGGACTTTTATTCTGAAAGGGCTTCACATTTAGTGAACCTGGATCTACTCTGCTTCCTTCAATCACCACAAAAGAATTTCACTGAACCTAACGGAGATTTACGGCTCAAATATAAGTTCAGGTCCTCCTCAGTAAAAACTTTCTCTGTGCATCTTCATATCAGCAACATCCCAAATCATGATGAACCATTAAACTGAGGCACATTTCATTCTTATGGACACAAAATGTGACAATGAGAGAAATAAGCCAAAGTTAAAGGACAGAGTTGAATTTAAATGTCTTGATATCTGGTGAACAAATGATAATGTCAAAGATTAACAGAAGAATAATTAGTTTAAAGCTGAAGTTTAAACGTTCTGCACACTAATGTTTCACCTACAGAGCTGTCCAACAGCTCCTTCACTTGTTGTGGAAGCTGGCTGTTGATTTGACTCAGCAGCAGAAATAACTGGAAAATGTAACATCTGTCAAAGTGTTTTACTACTGGACTTATGTTTGGTTTCAATGTGTGAAAATATAAACTGTACATGAAGTCAGATGTGATGCTCTCAGCTCACTGTCTCACTTTGAACACACTTTATTGGCTTTGTCAGCCAGGACAGGTGAAAACCCAGAAGATGATCACAGATATTATTTATTATTCTGTAGAATCAAAAATACATTTTGTTTAACGACTCATCAATGTCTATAATATAACTGACTGTACAGGTTAAAATAAGCTCTCACAGTTTAAGCATTAAGCTGATCTGAACAATAAATCATGTCTGACACCTGGACATGATTCAGTTGAAGCTGCCGACTCCACGTTCTTCTAAACTTCCTGCTACATGCTGCTGCTGACTGTCTGTGCTGCTGACTCCTACCTGCTGCTGCTACAGAAAACTCAACATGAAAACTTTTGGAGCTGAAGGTAAATGTGTCCACTTCCCCCACATCCTCCACAGCCTCGCTCTCCTCTGTCATAGTTCAATGTGGTCCTTCTTTGTGTCCATCAGGTGAGTCCTGCCTCTGGTTCAGCTGCATCTGAAGAGAATCACAGAACACACGTGTAAAGTTTTACTTGTGACTGTGACTGTAAATCTACAGTCGGGATGTTTTATTGGATGCAGGAGTCTCTAACCTGACTGGACTTCACAGCATGTCTTCCTGCTGCTCTGTGTCTTCTGTCTGTGCTGCAGTGAAGTCTGAGACGTTCTCATACTCAGGACGAGAAACCAACTGATGAGGAGAGACGACAAAATGAAGCTCCAAGGACCTCGTTCATGAACCGACATCAAATCAGATCAGCCAAGTTATTATAACTGTGATATAGAGGAGGTTTTGTCAAGACGGCCTCTCTCTGTCTCACCTCCATCATCTCGACAGGTTCTTGTGGTTCAGTGGTGGAGCTCAGAGTTTTCTTCTTCCTGGATTGAGTCCAACAACAACAAATACAAAATTCCACATTGAGAAACTCATATCACTAAAACTAAATGAAGTCTGAAGAAGAAAATAAAAGAGCAGATGGATTCTGATTGTTTCACCTGGTCCACAGACTCAGAAGAAGAAGAGGAATCAGCATCAAGACCACCAGAGTCAACCTGATGATGTTCATTATCTTTGTTGAATTCACTAGAAATACACACAGATATGTGATGAGAATCAATAAATCACTTTTCCAGGTGATGCTGTCTGTTAATCAGTCAGTCAGAGTCCTCCACCTCTGACATGATGGAGGTTCCTCCCTGAACACAGCTACAGAAAAACTGCCTCTGAACGCAGACAGGAAATGTTAATGATGATAACTCACCTGCCACAGTCAGATGTACAGTGATTTTATTTCCTCCTCTTCTGTTCTGGACTTCACAGAAATAATTCCCACTGTGTTCAGCTCTGAAGTCAGTGATGGTGAAGATCTGTCCTGATGCTTTTGGTGAGTCTTCATTCTCCTTGTACCAGGTGTAATTAGCTGCTGGGTTAGCATCACTGCTACAGGTCAGAGTCACTGAACTGCCCTCCACTATCTCAGCAGAGGGACTCACTGACACAGAGGGAAGTCTTGGACCATCTGGAGGAGAAAACATGCACATACTTTACATTTAATTTGAGGATACAGATTAGTTTTCTCAGTGAAACTGGATATTTGAATGTTTATTCAACATATTTGTGGTTAGCACAAGCTACAAAATCAATATATGTTGTATTTCCTTTGCCACAGTCAGAGCTTCCTGCACATTTGTGTCCTCCAGATGGTACAAATTGATGATGTTCGTTCTGTGATTTAATCACTTTCTGCAATACTCAAAAGTTAGCATGTGATCAAATCCAGCCAGTAATTTTGTTTTCATGTACCTGGTGAAACAAACTTGATAAACAGGACTCTGGACACATTACATGTTGGATGTGTATTTATGTCTGGCAGCATCTGAAACTTTAGAGGTGGTTTTCTGGATCAATGAACATCTGTGCAGATCTGGAAACAGTTTGTACATCAAACATCATTTCATCATCTACTGTAGCTGCTCAGTGAACAACAGCAGCAGACTGTGAAGGTGAAACAGGCAGAGCTGGAGAAAGTGCACCATCAGCAAAACACCTGACTGGGTAATAAAGTTTTAAAAAGTCATTACTTGATTCAAATCAGCTGCAATTTACTCACATGTCACATCAACATAGATGTATTCAGACGTCCTCCTCCCCAGCTGGTTCTCAGCTGTACAGTAATACTCTCCAGAGTCAGAGGACTGGATGGAGCTGAAGACAAGCTGTGGATCTTTACTGAGAGGTTGAAGGTCTGGATCTCCATTCTTCTTGTACCAGGTGTAATTAGCTGCTGGGTTAGCATCACTGCTACAGGTCAGAGTCACTGAACTGCCCTCCACTATCTCAGCAGAGGGACTCACTGACACAGAGGGAAGTCTTGGACCATCTGGAGAGGATAAAATTAACACACTTTATTTTTAATTTTAAATTGCAGATGAGTTGCAGATGAATAATAGATTAAAGACAATAAAGAAATTTGACTCATTAAGTAGGTAATTCAGTGTGATTCAACCCTTGGCAACATTTATTAAATAAAACTAGTGGCTGTGTTCTTAGATTGGGTATAAAATGGTCATATTTCATTTGCGACGAAAGGTGAAAATTCTTCCATATCATGGTACCAAGTGATGATGTTGGTTCTGTAATTTAAGAAAAAAGGGGAACAAAACTTTTTTCTCTTCCTATAATCCAAAACTGTGGCCATGATAAGAAATTAAGACAGGAATTTTGTCTCCATCTAAATTTTCGTGGCAATACAAACTATTATTTAAGTACTACAAATCATTCCTCAGAGACAGAGTTGGTAACTGTCATGACTCCTGTTTGTGTTTGTCTTTGTATTTGGTTTTTGGGTTCTTGTTTATGATTTACATCTTGGTATCATGTCTTGTGTTATGTTTTTTCCTTGTCTTGTGTGTCATGTGTTTGATTTTCCATGCCCTCATGTGTCCTTTAAGTTTCTCTCATGTTCTCTCCTCTGGCTCCCTCTGTCTGTTGTCTTGTTCCCTCCTGGTCTGTTCCTCTGTGCTCCTCCCCCTCATTATCTCACCTGGCTTCCTTCCTCCTCTCTCCTCACCTGTGCCTCGTCATGTCATTAGTGTCTGTGTATTTAGTCTCTGTGTTTCCCCTCACTCTTTGTCTGGTCATTGTATTCTGTCTTCTGTTTTCTGTCTTCGGATTGCTCTTGTTCCATGCTCCTGATCCTGTTCATGCTTCTGTCCTGGTTTGGTATGTTTTGATTTTGAGATTTCCATGTTTGATTTGTACTTTGCCTTTTTCTTTTGCACTTTGTTGAAATGTTTTATTTTGCTACTTTGTCTTGATGTTTTGTTTGCTACTTTGCCTTTTGACCTTTTGTCTGCTTTTGTTTTTTTTTTTGTAACAGCTTTAAATAAAGCTCGCCTTTTGTTCTCCTTATCTTGCCTCATTAATTGCATTTGGGTCCACCTCCCTTTCCATAGTTTTTTTCCTTTTTACCCCAACCTGACAGTAACAGGACTCTGGACACATTACATGTTGGATGTGTATTTATGTGTGGCAGCATCTGAAACTTTAGAGGTGGTTTTCTGGATCAATGAACATCTGTGCAGATCTGGAAACAGTTTGTACATCAAACATCATTTCATCATCTACTGTAGCTGCTCAGTGAACAACAGCAGCAGACTGTGAAGTTGAAACAGGCAGAGCTGGAGAAAGTGCACAATCATGGATTTAAATCAATTTGAATTAAATTTGATTTAAATCAGTTGCGATTTACTCACATTTCACATTAATATAGATGTATTCAGACGTCCTCCTCCCTAGCTCATTCTCAGCTGTACAGTAATACTCTCCAGAGTCAGAAGACTGGATGGCGCTGAAGACAAGCTGTGGATCTTTACTGAGAGGTTGAAGGTCTGGATCTCCATTCTCCTTGTACCAGATGTATTTAGCTGCTGGGTTAGCATCACTGCTACAGGTCAGATTCACTGAACTGCCCTCCACTATCTCAGCAGAACTCTCTGACAGAGGGTCAAACCTTTGGACATCTAGTTGAGAAAAAGTGAACACATTTTACATGTAATTTCAATGTCTGTTGGCATTAGGGATCCATATCAGGAAAAACTAAAGCTAGTTTATCTTTTTAATTCAAATTGACAATATAAAGAACACAAAGACTCAAATTGTCTCACAGTT